>NC_069507.1:149650789-149723289 GCF_027579735.1 Bombina bombina
ACAGCTGCCCAGTATGCAACATACAGAATTGTTAGAGCCCAAATCTAAGTAATAATGTACGAGTTCTAAAAGTGAAAATAAAATAAAACAAAAAAATAATTATTTGTCTGAAAACAATAATCGTTTGCCAAAAAGATGACTTTTGACCACATAAAAAATAGACATAGTTAGTCAGAATAGCAGAGTACAGATCACATCCAGACCAGTATATCAAACATCAAGGAGTTAATAAACTTAACTATAGGGCTAATACACCTATACTTACATTTAGCTAGACTGGGGAAAAAATAAAATAAAGTCAAAATAAATATAAAGGATAGAAATGTAAAAGGGAAATGCGAATTACAGTAAAGGCTGGGGGCATCCATTAGAGTAATCAATACTCAGTATGTGAGATGTCACCCTTTAAGTCTCTAGTTATATTGTCCCCTTATGAATAGATTTAGGCTGAAGGAATACAAGCAACATAAGAGTAATAAATACTCATCTTTTTATGTAATTCCAGAGCTCCATACCAAAAAACAACTCCAGTATTAATTTTAAGAAACATTGCCAGCCTATGTGGGTATTGAAGCCCTTAGGGACAACAGTTTTCAATTCATAGATCCATTTTAATTCAATCTGAAGTAGAAGTTGTGTTCTCTCCCCTCAGAGGAGGCACATGGTCAATTTTCTCCAACATTGGTGTGTCCGGTCCACGGCGTCATCCATTACTTGTGGGAAATATTCTCCCCCACAGGGAAAGGCAAGGAGAGCACACAGCAAGAGCTGTCCATATAGCTCCCCCTCTGGCTCCGCCCCCCAGTCATTCTCCTTGCCGCTCTGAACAAGTAGCATCTACCACGGGGATGGCGAGGAGTTTGTGGTGTTAGTTGTAGTTTTTTATTCTTCTATCAAGAGTTTGTTATTTTAAAATAGTGCTGGCTTGTACTATTTACTCTATAACAGAAAAGTGATGAAGATTTCTGTTTAAGAGGGCTATGATTTTAGCACCAGTAACTAAAATCCATTACTGTTATCACGCAGGACTGTTGAAACAAGAGAACTTCAGTTGGGGGTAACAGTTTGCAGACTCATCTGCTTCAGGTATGACTAGTCTCCTTCTAACAACACAGGCTAATGCTAGATGACAGTCATATTTCCCCTCAGGGGAAACGGTAAGCCATTTTTCTTTCACCTCAGCAAAAAAGATAACAGGCTTCCCCTTTTTGTTTTTTATGCTGGTAGACACTGTTAGGGGCAAAATCGATTGGTTTTTATTACAATATTATACCATTTGAAATATTTTATAAGCTCACATACACTGGGGAACGTTTTTTATTGATCTGGCTTGTTTTAGACACCTATATCTAGTCAGGAAGGCCCCTTCACTCTAGTGTGCTGAGGGAGGAAGCCTCATTTTGGTGCTTCAGCTGCACAGTTGATTTACAAGGCAGTGCATGCAGATTCATGTGAGAGGGTCCTGTGGCTCAAAAAGTGACTCCAAAAGGCTTTTTTCTGTGAATGGTGACCCCTAAGGAAGGTAAAAAGCTGCAGCAAGGCTGTAGCTGGGATTGTGTTGTATAAAAACGGTTAAATCCAACAATTAGCTTGTTTTAAGAGCTAGAGTCTCCATATTTGCTGTGCAATACTTTCTAAGCATTAAGACACTGGGGTCCATATTTCAGAAAAATCGGATATTGCCTTCATAGTTTTTTGAACATTCAGAAATAAATGTGTCATTTTATTATTTAAAGAGACAGTAACGTTTTTGTTTAAAATCGTTTTTATTGCATTGTTTGCCTGCCTAAATCTGTTTAACATGTCTGTTCCATCAGATAACCTATGTTCTGTGTGTATAGAGACAAATGTGGTTCCCCCTTCGAGTGTTTGTGATAATTGCGCCATAGCGTCCAAACAAAATCAGGACAGCTCTGTTATTTTTCATAATGTTGCCCAAGATGATTTATCTAATGAAGGTAGTGGGGATAGCTCTACATCCTCTCCTTCTGTGTCTACACCAGCTTTGCCCGTGCAGGCGACACCTAGCGCGCCAGTGCTTATTTCTATGCAACAATTATCAGCAGTAGTGGATAATTCTATAGCAAATCTTTTATCCAAACTGCCAGCTTTTCAGAGAAAGCGTGATTGTTCAGTTTTAAATACAGATAAAAAGGATGAACAATCAGACGCTGACGATGCCTTATCTATTTTACCCTCGCATCAATCGGAATTGGCTGTAAGGGAAGGGCTGTCTGAGGGTGAAATTTCAGATTCAGGAAAAATTTCTCAACAGGCAGAACCTGATCTAGTGGCATTTAAGTTTAAACTAGAACATCTCCGCGCTTTGCTTAAGGAGGTATTAGCTACTCTGGATGACTGTGATTCCATGGTAGTACCAGAGAAGTTGTGCAAATTGGACAAATTTTTAGAGGTCCCAGTGCACGATGACGCTTTTCCAATACCTAAGAGGGTAGCGAACATAGTGGAAAAGGAGTGGGAGAAGCCAGGTGTACCCTTTGCCCCACCTCCTATATTTAAGAAAATGTTTCCCATAGTAGACCCTAGAAGGGACGCATGGCAAACGGTCCCGAAGGTTGAGGGAGCTGTTTCAACACTAGCGAAGCGCACAACTATTCCTATAGAGGACAGCTGCGCTTTCAAAGATCCTATGGATAAAAAATTGGAAGGATTGCTTAAAAAGATTTTTGTTCAGCAAGGGTTGATCCTTCAACCAGCTACGTGTGTTATTACTGTCACTTCAGCGGCGTCCTTTTGGTTCGAAGAACTAGAAAGGTCGCTCCAGAAAGAGACTTCCTATGAAGAAGTCATGGACAGAATTCACGCATTAAAGTTAGCTAATTCCTTTATATTGGATGCCGCCTTTCAAATAACGAAATTGGCAGCGAAAAACTCAGGTTTTGCTATAGTAGCGCGGAGGGCGCTTTGGCTAAAATCCTGGTCGGCAGATGTGTCGTCCAAGACTAAGTTACTGAATATTCCTTTCAAGGGTAAGACCCTTTTTGCGCCGGAATTGAAGGAAATTATTTCAGACATCACTGGGGGTAAGGGCCATGCCCTCCCACAGGATAGGCCTTTTAAGGCTAAGAACAAGTCTAATTTTCGTTCCTTTCGCAATTTCAGGAACGGACCGGCTAATAACTCCACTGCCGCTAGACAAGAAGGTAATGCGGCCCAGCCCAAACCCGCTTGGAAGCCCATGCAAGGCTGGAACAAGGGTAAACAAACCAAGAAACCTGCTGCTGCTACCAAGACAGCATGAAGGGGTAGCCCCCGATCCGGGACCGGATCTGGTAGGGGGCAGACTATCTCTCTTCGCTCAGGCTTGGGCAAGAGATGTTCTGGATCCCTGGGCACTAGAGATAGTTTCCAAGGGATACCTGTTAGAATTCAAGGGACTTCCTCCAAAGGGAAGGTTCCACCTGTCTCGCTTATCTTCAGACCAGATAAAGAAACAGGCATTCTTACATTGTGTAAGAGACCTATCAAAGATGGGAGTGATAAACCCAGTCCCCTCCGGGGAACAAGGTCTAGGTTTTTACTCAAACCTGTTTGTGGTTCCCAAAAAAGAGGGAACTTTCAGGCCAATTCTGGATTTAAAGATATTAAACAAGTTCCTCAGAGTTCCATCCTTCAAGATGGAAACCATTCGGACAATCTTACCGACAATCCAGCAGGGTCAATTTTTGACTACCGTGGATCTAAAGGATGCGTATCTGCATATCCCAATCCACAAATCTCATCATCAGTTCCTGAGGTTCGCCTTTCTGGACAAACATTACCAGTTTGTGGCTCTTCCATTCGGTTTAGCCACCGCTCCCAGAATTTTCACAAAGGTGCTAGGGTCCCTTCTAGCGGTCCTAAGGCCGAGGGGCATCGCTGTAGCACCTTATCTAGACGACATCCTAATCCAAGCGTCGTCCCTTTCCAAAGCGAGGGCTCATACAGACATTGTGTTGGCCTTTCTCAGATCTCACGGGTGGAAGGTGAACATAGAAAAAAGTTCACTGTCACCGTCCACAAGGGTTCCTTTTCTGGGAACAATAATAGATTCTGTGGAAATGAAGATCTTTCTCACAGAAGTCAGAAAGGCAAAGCTTCTAAAAGCTTGTCGAGTTCTTCATTCTATTCCTCAACCCTCCATAGCTCAATGCATGGAAGTAATAGGACTAATGGTCGCAGCAATGGATGTGGTTCCTTTTGCTCGAATTCATCTAAGACCATTACAGCTATGCATGCTCAATCAGTGGAATGGGGACTATACAGACTTGTCTCCCCAAATTCAAGTAGACCAGGTAACCAGGGACTCACTTCTCTGGTGGTTGACCCAGGATCACCTGTCTCAGGGAATGAGTTTCCGCAGACCGGAGTGGGTCATCGTCACGACCGACGCCAGCCTCTTGGGGTGGGGCGCGGTCTGGGACTCCCTGAAAGCTCAGGGCCTATGGTCGCGGGAAGAGTAGCTTCTCCCGATAAACATTTTGGAACTAAGAGCTATATTCAATGCGCTCCTGGCTTGGCCTCAGCTAGCGGAAGCCAGGTTCATAAGATTTCAGTCGGACAACATAACGACTGTTGCGTACATCAATCATCAGGGGGGAACAAAGAGTTCCCTAGCGATGAAGGAAGTAACCAAGATAATCCAATGGGCAGAGAATCACTCCTGCCATCTGCTATTCACATCCCAGGAGTAGACAACTGGGAGGCGGACTATTTGAGTCGTCAGACTTTGCATCCGGGGGAGTGGGAACTCCATCCGGAGGTCTTTGCTCAGTTAACCCAATTATGGGGCATTCCAGACATGGATCTAATGGCGTCCCGTCAGAACTTCAAGATACCTTGCTACGGGTCCAGATCCAGGGATCCCAAGGCGACTCTAGTGGATGAATTAGTGGCGCCTTGGTCGTTCAACCTAGCATATGTGTTTCCACCGTTTCCTCTCCTTCCCAGGCTCATAGCCAGGATCAAACAGGAGAAGGCCTCTGTGATTCTGATAGCTCCTGCGTGGCCACGCAGGACTTGGTATGCAGACCTGGTGAATATGTCATCGGCTCCACCATGGAAGCTACCTTTGAGACAGGATCTTCTAGTACAAGGTCCATTTGAACATCCAAATCTAGTTTCTCTGCAGCTGACTGCTTGGAAATTGAACGCTTGATTTTATCCAAGCGTGGGTTTTCAAATTCTGTGATAGATACTCTGGTCCAAGCCAGAAAACCTGTGACTAGAAAGATTTACCATAAAATATGGAAAAACATAATTTATGTAAGAACTTATCTGATAAATTAATTTCTTTCATATTAGCAAGAGTCCATGAGCTAGTGACGTATGGGATATACATTCCTACCAGGAGGGGCAAAGTTTCCCAAACCTCAAAATGCCTATAAATACACCCCTCACCACACCCACAATTCAGTTTAACGAATAGCCAAGAAGTGGGGTGATAAGAAAAAAGTGCGAAAGCATATAAAATAAGGAATTGGAATAATTGTGCTTTATACAAAAAAATCATAACCACCCCAAAAAAAGGGCGGGCCTCATGGACTCTTGCTAATATGAAAGAAATGAATTTATCAGGTAAGTTCTTACATAAATTATGTTTTCTTTCATGTAATTAGCAAGAGTCCATGAGCTAGTGACGTATGGGATAATGATTACCCAAGATGTGGATCTTTCCACACAAGAGTCACTAGAGAGGGAGGGATAAAATAAAGACAGCCAATTCCTGCTGAAAACAATCCACACCCAAAATAAAGTTTAACGAAAAACATAAGCAGAAGATTCAAACTGAAACCGCTGCCTGAAGTACTTTTCTACCAAAAACTGCTTCAGAAGAAGAAAATACATCAAAATGGTAGAATTTAGTAAAAGTATGCAAAGAGGACCAAGTTGCTGCTTTGCAAATCTGATCAACCGAAGCTTCATTCCTAAACGCCCAGGAAGTAGAAATTGACCTAGTAGAATGAGCTGTAATTCTCTGAGGCGGAGTTTTACCCGACTCAACATAGGCAAGATGAATTAAAGATTTCAACCAAGATGCCAAAGAAATGGCAGAAGCTTTCTGGCCTTTTCTAGAACCGGAAAAGATAACAAATAGACTAGGAGTCTTTCTGAAAGATTTAGTAGCTTCAACATAATATTTCAAAGCTCTAACAACATCCAAAGAATGCAACGATTTCTCCTTAGAATTCTTAGGATTAGGACATAATGAAGGAACCACAATTTCTCTACTAATGTTGTTGGAATTCACAACTTTAGGTAAAAATTCAAAAGAAGTTCGCAACACCGCCTTATCCTGATGAAAAATCAGAAAAGGAGACTCACAAGAAAGAGCAGATAATTCAGAAACTCTTCTGGCAGAAGAGATGGCCAAAAGGAACAAAACTTTCCAAGAAAGTAATTTAATGTCCAATGAATGCATAGGTTCAAACGGAGGAGCTTGAAGAGCCCCCAGAACCAAATTCAAACTCCAAGGAGGAGAAATTGACTTAATGACAGGTTTTATACGAACCAAAGCTTGTACAAAACAATGAATATCAGGAAGAATAGCAATCTTTCTGTGAAAAAGAACAGAAAGAGCAGAGATTTGTCCTTTCAAGGAACTTGCGGACAAACCTTTATCTAAACCATCCTGAAGAAACTGTAAAATTCTCGGAATTCTAAAAGAATGCCAAGAAAAATGATGAGAAATACACCAAGAAATATAAGTCTTCCAGACTCTATAATATATCTCTCTAGATACAGATTTACGAGCCTGTAACATAGTATTAATCACAGCGTCAGAGAAACCTCTTTGACGAAGAATCAAGCGTTCAATCTCCATACCTTTAAATTTAAGGATTTCATATCCTGATGGAAAAAAGGACCTTGTGACAGAAGGTCTGGTCTTAACGGAAGAGTCCACGGTTGGCAAGAGGCCATCCGGACAAGATCCGCATACCAAAACCTGTGAGGCCATGCCGGAGCTACCAGCAGAACAAACGAGCATTCCTTCAGAATCTTGGAGATTACTCTTGGAAGAAGAACTAGAGGCGGAAAGATATAGGCAGGATGATACTTCCAAGGAAGTGATAATGCATCCACTGCCTCCGCCGGAGGATCCCGGGATCTGGACAGATACCTGGGAAGTTTCTTGTTTAGATGGGACGCCATCAAATCTATTTCTGGAAGTTCCCACATTTGAACGATCTGAAGAAATACCTCTGGGTGAAGAGACCATTCGCCCGGATGCAACGTTTGGCGACTGAGATAATCCGCTTCCCAATTGTCTACACCTGGGATATGGACCGCAGAGATTAGACAGGAGCTGGATTCCGCCCAAACCAAAATTCGAGATACTTCTTTCATAGCCAGAGGACTGTGAGTTCCTCCTTGATGATTGATGTATGCCACAGTTGTGACATTGTCTGTCTGAAAACAAATGAACGATTCTCTCTTCAGAAGAGGCCAAAACTGAAGAGCTCTGAAAATTGCACGGAGTTCCAAAATATTGATCGGCAATCTCACCTCCTGAGATTCCCAAACTCCTTGTGCCGTCAGAGATCCCCACACAGCTCCCCAACCTGTGAGACTTGCATCTGTTGAAATTACAGTCCAGGTCGGAAGCACAAAAGAAGCCCCCTGAATTAAACGATGGTGATCTGTCCACCACGTTAGAGAGTGTCGAACAATCGGTTTTAAAGATATTAATTGAGATATCTTTGTGTAATCCTTGCACCATTGATTCAGCATACAGAGCTGAAGAGGTCGCATGTGAAAACGAGCAAAGGGGATCGCGTCCGATGCAGCAGTCATAAGACCTAGAATTTCCATGCAAAAGGCTACCGAAGGGAATGATTGTGACTGAAGGTTTCGACAAGCTGCCATCAGTTTTAGACGCCTCTTGTCTGTTAAAGACAGAGTCATGGACACTGAATCTATTTGGAAACCCAGAAAGGTTACCCTTGTCTGAGGAATCAATGAACTTTTTGGTAAATTGATCCTCCAACCATGATCTTGAAGAAACAACACAAGTCGATTCGTATGAAATTCTGCTAAATGTAAAGACTGAGCAAGTACCAAGATATCGTCCAAATAAGGAAATACCACAATACCCTGTTCTCTGATTACAGACAGAAGGGCACCGAGAACCTTTGTAAAAATTCTTGGAGCTGTAGCAAGGCCAAACGGCAGAGCCACAAACTGGTAATGCTTGTCCAGAAAAGAGAATCTCAGGAACCGATAATGATCCGGATGAATCGGAATATGCAGATATGCATCCTGTAAATCTATTGTGGACATATAATTCCCTTGCTGAACAAAAGGCAAGATAGTCCTTACAGTTACCATCTTGAACGTTGGTATCCTTACATAACGATTCAATATTTTTAGATCCAGAACTGGTCTGAAGGAATTCTCCTTCTTTGGTACAATGAAGAGATTTGAATAAAACCCCATCCCCTGTTCCTGAACTGGAACTGGCATAATTACTCCAGTCAACTCTAGATCTGAAACACAATTCAGAAATGCTTGAGCTTTTACTGGATTTACTGGGACACGGGAAAGAAAAAATCTCTTTGCAGGAGGTCTCACCTTGAAACCAATTCTGTACCCTTCTGAAACAATGTTCTGAATCCAAAGATTGTGAACAGAATTGATCCAAATTTCTTTGAACAAACGTAACCTGCCCCCTACCAGCCGAGCTGGAATGAGGGCCGCACCTTCATGTGGACTTAGAAGCAGGCTTTGCCTTTCTGGCTGGCTTGGATTTATTCCAGATTGGAGATGGTTTCCAAACTGAAACTGCTCCTGAGGATGAAGGATCAGGTTTTTGTTCTTTGTTGAAACGAAAGCAACGAAAACGATTATTAGCTCTGTTTTTACCCTTAGATTTTTTATCCTGTGGTAAAAAAGTTCCTTTCCCACCAGTAACAGTTGAAATAATAGAATCCAACTGAGAACCAAATAATTTGTTACCCTGGAAAGAAATGGAAAGTAGAGTTGATTTAGAAGCCATATCAGCATTCCAAGTTTTAAGCCATAAAGCTCTTCTAGCTAAAATAGCTAGAGACATAAACCTGACATCAACCCTGATAATATCAAAGATGGCATCACAGATAAAATTATTAGCATGCTGAAGAAGAATAATAATATCATGAGAATCATGATGTGTTTCTTGTTGCGCTAAGGTTTCCAACCAAAAAGTTGAAGCTGCAGCAACATCAGCCAAAGATATAGCAGGTCTAAGAAGATTACCTGAACACAGATAAGCTTTTCTTAGAAAGGATTCAATTTTCCTATCTAAAGGATCCTTAAACGAAGTACCATCTGACGTAGGAATAGTAGTACGTTTAGCAAGGGTAGAAATAGCCCCATCAACTTTAGGGATTTTGTCCCAAAATTCTAATCTTTCAGACGGCACAGGATATAATTGCTTAAAACGTTTAGAAGGAGTAAATGAATTACCCAATTTATCCCATTCTTTGGAAATTACTGCAGAAATAGCATTAGGAACAGGAAAAACTTCTGGAATAACCACAGGAGATTTAAATACTTTATCCAAACGTTTAGAATTAGTATCAAGAGGACCAGAATCCTCTATTTCTAAAGCAATTAGAACTTCTTTAAGTAAAGAACGAATAAATTCCATTTTAAATAAATATGAAGATTTATCAGCATCAACCTCTGAGACAGAATCCTCTGAACCAGAAAAGTCATCAGAATCAGAATGATGATGTTCATTTAAAAATTCATCTGTAGGGAGAGAAGTTTTAAAAGATTTTTTACGTTTACTAGAAGGAGAAATAACAGACATAGCCTTCTTTATGGATTCAGAAACAAAATCTCTTATGTCATCAGGAACATTCTGCACCTTAGATGTTGAAGGAACTGCAACAGGCAATGGTACTTTACTAAAGGAAATATTATCTGCATTAACAAGTTTGTCATGACAATCAATACAAACAACAGCTGGAGGAATAGCTACCAAAAGTTTACAGCAGATACACTTAGCTTTGGTAGATCCAGCACTAGACAGCGATTTTCCTGTAGTATCTTCTGACTCAGATGCAACGTGAGACATCTTGCAATATGTAAGTGAAAAAACAACAACATATAAAGCAAAATTGATCAAATTCCTTAAATGACAGTTTCAGGAATGGGAAAAAATGCCAAAGAACAAGCTTCTAGCAACCAGAAGCAATGAAAATGAGACTGAAATAATGTGGAGACAAAAGCGACGCCCATATTTTTTAGCGCCAAATAAGACGCCCACATTATTTGGCGCCTAAATGCTTTTTGGCGCCAAAAATGACGCCACATCCGGAACGCCAACATTTTTGGCGCAAAATAACGTCAAAAAATGACGCAACTTCCGGCGACACGTATGACGCCAGAAACGGAAAAGAATTTTTGCGCCAAAAAAGTCTGCGCCAAGAATGACGCAATAAAATGAAGCATTTTCAGCCCCCGCGAGCCTAACAGCCCACAGGGAAAAAAGTCAAATTTTTGAAGGTAAGAAAAAATGATTAAATCAAATGCATTATCCCAAATATGAAACTGACTGTCTGAAAAATAAGGAAAGTTGAACATTCTGAGTCAAGGCAAATAAATGTTTGAATACATATATTTAGAACTTTATAAACAAAGTGCCCAACCATAGCTTAGAGTGTCACAGAAAATAAGATTTACTTACCCCAGGACACTCATCTACATGTTTGTAGAAAGCCAAACCAGTACTGAAACGAGAATCAGCAGAGGTAATGGTATATATAAGAGTATATCGTCGATCTGAAAAGGGAGGTAAGAGATGAATCTCTACGACCGATAACAGAGAACCTATGAAATAGACCCCTTAGAAGGAGATCACTGCATTCAAATAGGCAATACTCTCCTCACATCCCTCTGACATTCACTGCACGCTGAGAGGAAAACCGGGCTCCAACTTGCTGCGGAGCGCATATCAACGTAGAATCTAGCACAAACTTACTTCACCACCTCCATCGGAGGCAAAGTTTGTAAAACTGAATTGTGGGTGTGGTGAGGGGTGTATTTATAGGCATTTTGAGGTTTGGGAAACTTTTCCCCTCCTGGTAGGAATGTATATCCCATACGTCACTAGCTCATGGACTCTTGCTAATTACATGAAAGAAATATATATCTGTTGGTGTGAATCCAAAGGATTCTCCTGGAGTAAGATTAAAATTCCAAAGATTCTCTCCTTTCTCCAAGAAGGTTTGGATAAAGGGTTGTCAGCTAGTTCTCTAAAAGGACAGATTTCTGCATTATCCGTCTTGTTGCACAAACGACTGGCAGTTTTGCCAGATGTACAAGCTTTTTGTTCAGGCTTTGGTTAGAATCAAGCCTGTTTACAGACCCATGATTCCTCCTTGGAGTCTAAATTTAGTTCTTTCAGTTCTTCAAGGGGTTCTGTTTGAACCTTTACATTCCATAGATATTAAGTTATTATCTTGGAAAGTTCTGTTTTTGGTTGCTATTTCTTCTGCTAGAAGAGTTTCTGAATTATCTGCTTTGCAGTGTAATCCACCATATCTGGTTTTTCATTCAGATAAGGTTGTTTTGCGTACTAAACCTGGTTTTCTTCCAAAAGTTGTTTCCAACAAGAACATCAACCAGGAAATAGTTGTTCCTTCTTTGTGTCCGAATCCAGTTTCAAAGAAGGAACGTTTATTACACAATTTAGATGTTGTTCGTGCTTTAAAGTTCTATTTAGAAGCAACAAAAGATTTTAGACAAACCTCATCTTTGTTTGTCGTTTACTCTGGTAAGAGGAGAGGTCAAAAAGCTACTGCTACCTCTCTCTCTTTCTGGCTGAAAAGCATTATCCGCTTGGCTTATGAGACTGCCGGACGGCAGCCTCCTGACCGTATCACAGCTCACTCTACTAGGGCTGTGGCTTCCACATGGGCCTACAAGAACGAGGCTTCTGTTGACCAGATATGTAAGGCAGCGACTTGGTCTTCTCTGCACACTTTTGCCAAATTCTACAAATTTGATACTTTTGCTTCTTCGGAGGCTATTTTTGGGAGAATGGTTTTGCAAGCCGTGGTGCCTTCCATTTAGGTAACCTGATTTGCTCCCTCCCTTCATCCGTGTCCTAAAGCTTTGGTATTGGTTCCCACAAGTAATGGATGACGCCGTGGACCGGACACACCAATGTTGGAGAAAACAGAATTTATGCTTACCTGATAAATTACTTTCTCCAACGGTGTGTCCGGTCCACGGCCCGCCCTGGTTTTTTAATCAGGTTGAAAAAATTTTCTTTATACACTACAGTCACCACGGCACCCTATAGTTTCTCCTTTTTCTCCTAACCGTCGGTCGAATGACTGGGGGACGGAGCCAGAGGGGGAGCTATATGGACAGCTCTTGCTGTGTGCTCTCCTTGCCTTTCCCTGTGGGGGAGAATATTTCCCACAAGTAATGGATGACGCCGTGGACCGGACACACCGTTGGAGAAAGTAATTTATCAGGTAAGCATAAATTCTGTTATTTTAAACCTTAGATTCTCAACAGAGTGTCCCACAGAGCGCTTGCAATTTCTGACCGAGGATTGGATTCTGATTTGCTGATCATTTGAAGAAGAAGGTAGATACGTAACGATGGGGGGAGTTCGGCTGCCATATTTACCTGGTACTAGAGAAGTTATCGATGGTGATTAGTACAAGAAGCAAGTAGGCAAGGCAAAAGGGCTATGCTGCATGCGGATCTTCATTTTTTATTTTTCAATATCGCATAATGTTACTGCAAGTGTTGACTGTCCCTTTAAGTAACATTTATAAATAATAGAAAATATTATAATATTGCTAATTATTACACATCTGCCACCCGGCTGACCACATTTTCTGTGGAGTATTTGTTCATAGCTTAGTGAGTTATTAATTTCAAAGTAACGTCTGTGGTACCTTATAAAGCTAACTGTCAATGTGCAGTATTCAATCAGTCGTTGGTCTAGTCTTAAAGGGATACTCAGGTCAAATTAAACTTTCATGATTCAGATAGAACATTTTTTTTTTTTTTCTTTTTTTAAGTTTTTTTTTATTGAGGTTTAACTTTTACATACATAAACATCAAGAATATCTTACAATGCGATAATCAACAGCACAATGGTAGAGCAGCACATAATAATCTTAGGAAAACACAATGTGCATGTATACAATAGCAAGTATGATTACATGTTAGAAACCTAATTTTCACTATATATTAACAAGGATGTCCCTTAATGTAATAAGTCTAAATGACAAATAATAATTTCCCCCTTTTTTGAAACAAAGCAGCCACTCTTACGGCTAGATTTAGAGTTCGGCGGTAGATGGGCTGTTAACGCCACGCGTGTTTATGTCTAACGCACGTCATTGTTTGACTCCGGTATTTAGAGTTAATATAAGACCATCTAACGATGCTCCTAACGCGTGTATGTCACACGCGTAATCCTGCCCGCGTTAGACAGTCTCCCATAGAGATCAATGGGAAAGCAAATAAATTGCCTTTTTTCACCTAACACTCGATCTCGCGAGAATACGCACAGCTCGGTCATATGACGCATACCACATCATGCACAACAATAACACGCCGCAAATGTCACAACAACAATCAATCAACAAAGCACACAAGCATTACACATTCACAAGCGGGGGAAGTTTTAATACTATTTATACGGGGAATACGCATATACTTTAAGATGCGGAAAATCGCACAATAACAACAAGGATTAAAAAATATATACATACACTAGAAACAAAATCGCATTCAATATCATTATATATTATGAAAAACATACATATACAACACTTCACGAAGAACACACCATCGCAAATTCACATTTAAAAAGAATACTTTTGGACAATGAAAGCTAAAACGAACACTATGACATCATCGCATTCTACACATTCCACAAATACCAACTCTAAATGAGCATGCGCAAATTCACACACCTAATACACATTGCAATAATATTAATTGCTAATAAAGCACACCTGAACACTAATTACAATGGAAATTGGGACATCATTAAACATTTACACAGGGTATATAAGCACCACACAAGCATGGCTTCTTTGACTGTGTTGCTGGTGGGTCTTTGGAGATTGGAGGTTTAAGAATAGAGAGTTTGAGAATTTTTGAGAGTGAGTTAGTGTTAGCGTGAGAGAGTCAGTTGGTAGTGTTAGCGTGAGAGAGTCAGTTGGTAGTGTTAGCGTGAGAGAGTGAGTGAGTTAGTGGGAGTTAGTGGGAGTGGGAGAGAGTCTGTTAGTGGGAGCGTGAGTGAGTTAGTGGGAGTTATTAGTGAGAGTTGTTAGTGGGAGCGTCAGTTAGTGGTAGTTAGTGAGCGTTAGTGGGAGTGTTTGTTATTGAGAATTAGAAGTAGTGTGAGTTAGCGAGCGAGTGATTTATCTGTACACTTAACACATTTACACGCAAACACATTCAATACATACATACACTTATCAATAACACTACATACACTCCATAACCCCTACCCCCTCATACTACACTCCATACCCCATTCCTTGTAGTCCCATTCCCTTTCATCCCATTTACTCGTATCCCATACCCCATACCCATCCCATACCCATCCCCTAGTTACATTAAGTTTACATATCCTCCTTTTAGTCTTATTCTTTTCGTTTATTTAAATACTCCTTACCCTCTTTGTTTTTTTTACATCCCTCACACTTTAAGCACCTTTTTTGTCTTTTTAGTTCTTTATTTTGACCCCCTTTCATTTCATCACACTCACTTTTTGTTTGATTATTTGGGGTTTAGTTTAGGGAGGAGATGGAGGCCAGGCAGGGGACAGGTAGAGGGGGGAGTAGAGGGAGGGGGAGAGGAACAGGGCAGGAAGGGGGGCAGGAAGGGGGGCAGGAAGCGGGGGTGGAAGCGGTGGGTGGACCCAGCCACTTGGTTCAAGATGACCAAGTGGCTGGGCCCAGTGGCGGTCAGAGTAGGGCTTCACAGTCCGGGAAACAGAGGGCATCGTCACAGGGGAAGGCCAAGGCGACTAGGGAGGCGAGGTTTACGATGGAGGAGAAGGAGGCCCTCGTAGAGGCCTATATGGCCAGGCATAGGATGCTGCAGCACCAGAAGACTACCCCGACTGACAAGAGGAGGCTCTGGAACGAGATTAGGAATGCAGTCAATGCAGTGGGTGGCCGGAACCGGGATATGGATTCTATCAAACATCGGTACCGGGACTGTAAACTTGAACTTAAAAAAAAGTTAAGCCTGGAGGCCCGACATGCCGCAGGGACCGGTGGCGGCCCTGCCCTTGAAATGGAGTACTGCAGATGGGAGGAAATGTTGCGGCCCAGCATCTCCGAGGTGGAAGTAGTCGGTATCGGAGGAATCGATACCGGGAACCTGCCACTCTCATCTGACGGTAAGCTCATTGAACAATAATTTCACATACGAATGTATTTCAATGGACACTATACGCAAACATTTACTTTCATGATTGAGGTAGCGAATACAATTTGACAAAACATTCAAATGTACTTATATTACCTAATTTGATTCATTCTTGAGATATATTTTAATGAAGAAATAGCCATGCACACGGTGAAACAATCACAGGAGGCAGCTATATTCAGCTAACAATCAGCATCTTATAAGCATATTTAGATATGCTTTTCAGCAAAGAATATCCAGAGAATGAAGCTAATTAGATAAGAAAAGTACATTCGAAAGTTGATACTAAATGTATGCTTCTAAATCATGAAAGATAAAACATTGGGTTTCATGTGTTAAGGATCAGATTAATGCTATTACGCTGTTTACACGCATTCTATTACTTTGCGGTTACATCAGTATCTAGGCTATAGGTTAGGTGTGCATTTAAACAGACTGAAAACAAACGCTAAAACATTCAGATTGACCACAGATATCACAAACACGGTTTAGAAAAAGCGGAAATCGTATTGATTGTTTGTTAGATTTCAAAGTGGATTAATGATTCTGCATTTGTAATTGTATCGTAAGCTAAGTCATTTAAACCTTGATTTGCAAATATGCTAATATATATATATATTTTTTTTTTTATTTATTTATATACAGAGTCTGGGGACGAGGCAGCACAGCCTCCTGCATCTCCCCGGGATGAGAGTGGTGGTGAGGAATTCCCACTTCGGAGGGAAGAGGCCCCCCGTGACGAACAGCGCACGGGAGATGATGAAGAGGCCCCGGAAGCACAGGAGGATCCCGCTGAACCCGCGGAACCCGAGGTCCCTCAAAGACCCGCACTCCGCCGTGCACGGGCACCCCGCCGTGCACGGGTTCAACAGGCACAACAAGAAGAAATAGCGGAGGTGCGGGTTCTACTGGAGTACATAGACCAGATGCGTACCTCCCGGATAGAAAACATAGAAGGACGACGCAGAATACTTGATGGCCAGAATCAAATAATTCAAGGCCAAAATGAAATAATCAGTATACTGAATAGAATACAAGAAGGACAAACAAGAATGTTTAATCTTCATCAGGAAATGTTCACATTTTTCCGGGAGGCGCATGCTGGTCTACCTCCTGTTGCTGGGCCTCTTGTTGCTGGGCCTCTTGCTGCTGGGCCATCTCCTCCTGCCGGCCCATCTCATCCTCCTCCTCAGCCATCTACTCCTCCTCCTCCTCAGCCATCTACTCCTCCTCCTCCTCAGCCATCTACTCATCCTCCTCAGCCATCTTCTCCTCCTCATCCATCTTCTCCTCCTCAGCCATCTACTCCTCACCTTGGTCGTCCCAGTACTCTTCCTTCCACTCCTCCCACAACAGCTCCAAGGAGGACTCTTCGGAGTCGGCAGTTGCCTCTCCCAGAGCCTCAGCCCCGTGGGAAGAGGGGAAGGAAGAGGAAGTAAGTATTTTTTTCCATCTTCAAATTTTTTTTTTGTGTAATGGATAGGTATGTGATGATGTGGTTTTCATACACTTGTGGACCACACTCTGTATATAATCGACTTCTATGGGACCGGGTCCATGGAGGAAGATTCTTTGCAGAGTGTGGGTTATAAGTGTGTGAAAACCACATCATCACATACCTATCCTTGTTCATGATATTGATTGGTTTCTGTGATGTGATGTCCAAACTGTTTCCCGAATCGCTAACTAAATTACCATAACAATTATCCATGATGGCATATTACTGTTTGAATGCCAATAACACAGCTTAAAGGGACAGTCAGAAAATTATTGATTACAAAGAAAACACTGTATTACGCATTATAAAGTTTGAAACAACAAAACATAGAGAAATACATGTGTGACTTATGTGCTTACCCTTGTATCTATGACTATGAAAAATGACCACTTATTTGTTGTTCTGACATAACAACATTTTAGATATCAATGATCAATACATGGTCAATAATATGCTGTATGAGCACAAGGTTTTACATATACAAATGCTATCCAAATGCCCTCTAGTGCTCAAATTGTATAATGATTACAAGCACTCTTCAAGATTTAAGAAATGAGCACACCAACCTCATAGGTTTAGATAGCAAATTTAAATAAACCCAGACAAATGTTCAATTGTTGAGAAACATTTGATATCCTTGATATTACAGAATTGACTTTTCGAATAATTTTAAAAAATAAAATTTTTCTAAACTGTCCCTTTAACAACATTACATATGCTAACACATATTTTAAGCTTGTTGGTATATCTACATGTACTTTGTCAAAAAATAAATTTTAAAATCACATTTATATTGACGTGTTAAATAAAGTCTATTTTCTTTAAGAGACATTATTGTGTTAATATTTTATTGTAAATATTTTTATTTTAACAATGAATATGGTTTAAAGTCCTTTTAGGAGTGGGGGGGGGGGAAATATGCTAACAAAAATATATTTGAAGATTAAACTATGTGGATCTCATACATGATACAAAAAACAACATTTGCATTCAAGGGACAGTATCCTATATTTTTTACATAACTGTATGTAATAGACACTACTACAAACAACAAGATTAACATATACTGATATCAATATTAAAAAGCTTCAAACACTTGCAAATAAAATAGGGTTAGCTATATTGAAAATATAGATGAACCACCATTACAACCGTAAAACAACACAATACCCCATCATTAACATATGAAAAGACCCTTTACACAAACTGGACAAAGCTGGAGATGGTACTCACATGAAACTCATTGGCTTTGCGAGGAGTAAGAAAATTACTTACATTTTCTTACAACACAAGACAAAATAAACCTATTGGTTAAACAATGGACTATCTAACTAGAGACAAAATCAAATATTTTTATTTATAATGTGAGTGTCTAATGAACCTTTCATAAAATATACAACGAAATTACATTTAGAAGAAGTCGGCATCATATATTTAGCATATGATAAATGCATATTGATTACTTTATTCAAACACAATAGCGCATATTTATTAATTAGATATGTTCAACATTAAACACAACAGTAATTTTTCAGAAAAAGGAACATTGTTGACAAACATATTAAACATGGACTGTAGAGATTTGCACTTGCCTATAAATATCCTATGCATGAAAACATTTTGCTTTCGTTCGTTGATTCAACCAGACATCCAGCAAAAGAGAATGTGTTGGTCTTTATCAGCTACGGGTCAACAATGTAACATGATGCAAATAATACATATTCGCAAGCTTTTTAAAATTGCATGCAGTCACAAACGTTTTTAACGTGCACAAATATTGCGGGACTACGCAATCCAATCAGACGTTTTTTTACCTTTACATGTGCCGTCTTAACATGGCGCTTCCTTGATCACGTAAGAACGCCATCCAATGAAAGGCACATTATTGATCACGTAAGAACGCCCAAAAAAAAAGGCGCATCCTTGATCGCGTCAAAACGCAATCCAATAAAAGGCATATTCCTGATCACGTAAGAACGTCAGTCAATACAAGGAATCATTGGACAGCCTGGCAGGTGACGTCTTAAGCAACATGGCGCATCCGAGATCGCTGAAAAACCGCAGACAATACAAGGACTCAGTGACATCTTGGCATATCACTAAGAAACGTATTTATATTTTAGGAACTAGTATGTGTGTAGATTGCTATCTAGGAATGTCACCAAATCATGAATCATCTTTTCGGACTTGACTGTCCCTTGAACTATAGCTATGGTGTATATCTTTAACATTTAAAAGATACACATGAGAAATACATATGCCATTGATGTTTTAAGATATGTTTGGATTGTTGTTGAATAACAATAGTTATACATGTATTGATTAAACGTGTCATTTATTCAAGTTTAATTATTGTCAGCCTACCTATAGCCATATATGGGAGGAGATGTATTTTGTTAACATATTAATTAACTAATATTCATCATCTACATTATTTGCATTACACCCAGAGATTGATTTGGTTACACTTTGACAATAATATAGATTTGAAAATGAAATACAGGTGCTGTCAACATTACAATAAGATTGTTTATTAATAAAACTATATGTCCTTGTTCTTGTAAAAAGGACAAAAACGCTTTACAAATGGAAATACATTCATTTACAATAGTGATCAACATCACTTAAAGGGACATTATTTTGTTTTTAAAAAGAGCATACACATAGTCAATACTATTTAAATAAAATGAACACTTTACAGGGATTATATCATTGTATCAATACTCAGATCATTTGGTAAAGGTGCATCAATTCATGCAGAGTTTATAAATACACACATGGATCTGAACATTTAAATATACATATATACACAAATACAAAAATATATATACATATATAAAGAAATTACTCTGCTAATCATAATCAGGCAATGATAGAGCTAAGAGAAAATAATATAAACACAAATAATAAGATTACATTGGAGATGTTAATCTTAAAGTCATTTACTATTGTCTTACATATATGATTTCATTATAACAAATATATTTGTTAGGTCCCTTTAAGGATAAACAACATAAACTAGAGCTTTCAAAAAATAACAGGAAGAATGAGGACAAAGATTTGTGAAATAAAATGTATTTTATTAGTATGTAAGAAAACATACACAACGTTTATAAATAATCTTGTAAAAATAAGGAATATATGAGCCATATGACAAGGTAACACAGTGCATCACAGTCCATGAAGAGAGTTGCCAAGGGCCAGCATAGCCCCATTGGAAACACATGACAAGGTAACACAGTGCATCACAGTCCATGAAGAGAGTTGCCAAGGGCCAGCAGAGCACCATTGGAGACACATGACAAGGTAACACAGTGCATCACAGTCCATGAAGAGAGTTGCCAAGGGCCAGCATAGCCCCATTGGAGACACATGGCAAGGTAACACAGTGCATCACAGTCCATGAAGAGAGTTGCCAAGGGCCAGCATAGCCCCATTGGAGACACATGGCAAGGTAACACAGTGCATCACAGTCCATGAAGAGAGTTGCCAAGGGCCAGCATAGCCCCATTGGAGACACATGACAAGGTAACACAGTGCATCACAGTCCATGAAGAGAGTTGCCAAGGGCCAGCATAGCCCCATTGGAGACACATGGCAAGGTAACACAGTGCATCACAGTCCATGAAGAGAGTTGCCAAGGGCCAGCATAGCCCCATTGGAAACACATGACAAGGTAACACAGTGCATCACAGTCCATGAAGAGAGTTGCCAAGGGCCAGCATAGCCTCATTGGAGACACATGACAAGGTAACACAGTGCATCACAGTCCATGAAGAGAGTTGCCAAGGGCCAGCATAGCCCCATTGGAGACACATGGCAAGGTAACACAGTGCATCACAGTCCATGAAGAGAGTTGCCAAGGGCCAGCATAGCCTCATTGGAGACACATGACAAGGTAACACAGTGCATCACAGTCCATGAAGAGAGTTGCCAAGGGCCAGCATAGCCCCATTGGAGACACATGGCAAGGTAACACAGTGCATCACAGTCCATGAAGAGAGTTGCCAAGGGCCAGCATAGCCTCATTGGAGACACATGACAAGGTAAAAGAGTGCAACAGGCACAACAATAAACTGATAAAAAGGCCAAATGGCAACAATATAAATACAAATTCAACATGTGGACGGAGGATTATTATCTGCCACCATGGAGCATATCCAGATCCTCCACTTACTGGTCATCCTCTTCATTGTCCTGTGCATGTCCAGCTCCAGATTCAGGCCTTGAACGTAATTGCATAATTTCACGCAGAGTCAAGTCCTGAACCCGGAGCTGGGCCTGCATGGTGTCGTTCATCCCTCTCAGGACAGCTGCGTTCCTCAACACGGCCTGCTCTACTCTTGCTATCCCTTCTAGCATGAGCCATGCTGAGTCACAGCCTAAAATAAAATAAAATTAAATATTAAGGATAATTACACAACAGAATAAAAGATTTTAATACATACATTGTCATCATAAAGACAAATAATTATTTACATAAATTATTTTTCATATATTCTTTACACATGAATTAGGTTATTCAGACAGACAGAAATCATTAAAGGCTCATGTTACTCAAACATGTTGTCCCCTTTAATTGGTTTTAGATGATCCACTTATACAGCTTGAGTGTATCAAATCTTGTTAAAGGATTTACATTGTACTTACATCAGCAATTTAAAAATTCAATTTAGACTGTGGTAGGCACACCTATCCTTAAACATTTTGGCATTGAGGACAAGCTGTGTAAACATAGCAACCAGAAGAAATTACATTCCCACTGGGTTAGACAAGAGATAATGTATCCACATTTGGACATAAAATTTTGGATCCAAGTAGTGGTGTTTGGTATATGTAGTGATATCCAATTAAAGGGACACTGAACCTAAATATTTAATGGACTGATTCAGATAGAGCATGACATGACAAATCTTTAGAAATTACACATATTCATTATATGTTTTAATTGTCAAGCTATATTTTGAATGCAAGAATGTTGGTTTTTATGGAAGCCAATATTTGTTGATGAACTTTGTTTGTGCATGCTGGTTGATGGATACATTCATCCAACAATAAAGAAATGATGGCCACATTTATTTTATTGTTTAAACTAATTATAGGAATAAGTTGTTTTCCATAAATATATCAAGAGAATGACGAATAATTCATAAGAGTTTTCTATTATACATTGGCTTAACATTGCATGCTGGATTTGAATCACAATTTAACCAATTTAACTTCACTGTACCTTTAAGTATCTTATAAAGTGTATTTAGAATGATACTTACAGCTGTGCCTGGGAAGGACAATCTGACACCCAGGACAATGAAGGTTTAAACAGGGGGGAGGGATGGGATTGGCTTGGGGAGGGATGGGAATGGCTTGGGGAGTGGTGAGCTGCCGCTCCAGGGTAGGCCGTACAGCTGGGGAGTGGGGAGTTTGGGTCTGGGCAGCTGTACGGGCCAGAATACGGGGAGAGCGGCGAAGGGGGGTGTATGGGCGTTTTTTGGGAGGGACAGGATATGAAATATGGGAAGGGCTGGCAGTGGTCGGGGCATGGTCATGAGTTTGGTGATGGGAAGGGCTCTGGGTGTGTGCAGAGGTGTGGCCATGGTCAGGGGTGTGTGCACGGGGAGGGGTCTGTGACTGGGCAGGGGCGGAATCCAGATGACCAGAAGTGGTGGATCCATCTGAAAATGTAAAAGAAATATATTAACATCTCATACATCCTGACATCAAATCAACGCATTTCAAATTGATTATGTTTTCAATATACTTCGAAGTGTGTTTGAATCTGTAAACTATTCTGAAATGAGGATATGGTATCTATATAGGCACTCAGATGAATCTCAATGACTGTCTGTACAATGTGAAACTTATTATTGTGTTTTGGCATGGAATATGCATGTGACATAATGATGGCATGAATTATATATTCTTAAAAAAATATATACAAGCAGATTTTCATGCTGCCTGATATAGAAAGGGGGCAGTAGTGTATTTGAACAGACAAATAATATTCCTTTTTAAAGGGAAAAAGCTGTAGACTTTGAATGTCTTCAATAAAATGATTTCAAAAAAAGAAACATGTTGGAAACATGATAGATATATTTCACATACCATCAGACTCCAAGGCAGCCTCTTCCTCCTCCATCCCACATGTGACATCAATCTCTGTAAAACATAACATGTTGTGTACACCTTAAGATCAGATATTATAACATATGTTACTGTTGCTCAAATACGCACATCAATGTTGCATTAAAGATATACACACACAAAGTTATGATTTACATCATTTTGATGGAGCATACAAATGACAATAGATTTGTTATTGTCAATAAATCAGAATATTAATGTATTGTTTGTCTTAATGTTAAATTCATAAAAGCATAGTACATAGAACATTTAAGATTTCTCATGTGTGTATCACTTGATGACTGTTGTCAAAAAAACAAATTGAAAAAAACATATGTTAGACATCTTATGAATAACAAATGTGTAGACTAATAAAGTAGAAATTATTAATCGCTCAATATAAAAAATAAATATATAATCAGAAGATAAATTCTATGATTTTTTATAATGTTATGCTTCATCGGAATCATGATCATAATATTGATTAGCAATACACCTTCAATTACATATAAATGAGTCAATGGACTTACCAGGAGACCGCAAAGGCGGCTCTATGTCACTGCTGGATTCCTGTGGGCTTCCCACACCAACTCTCTCTATGAATGATATAGATATATATTATTAAACACATTTTGGATATCACTAAATCACATCTGTCTAGAATTTTAACATTAATCAACTTTAAAATGTGAAGAATAGAGCAGTCATTACACCAGAAAATGCTTGATTGAATCAAGGGGATTCTGTAAACATATCTGTATTGAACATATGTTTAATGTCAGACTACATTAGACATCAAATTCATCTCAGATGCTGCTATTGCATATCTAAATATACCCAATGATCAATGTTCTTAACCCTTTAAGGACACAGCTTTCACTTAGCTCAATTGTTTTATGACGGAATAATTCCGTCATATGTCCTTAAGAAGTTACAAGAATACACACAAACCACATATTGAGGAGCATCTGTTGACAAATCTAAACAAACATGTGTCACATCGACCCATTTTTTCAATGTACAGTAATCTTGTTTAGGACACAACACATATTTATCACAATACATAACAAACTTGATTATTACAAATATGTAATCATGGTGCTGTTAGAGTATGCAGATATCTATAAAGTAACTCCAACAGATAATTAGATTTATATATCAATAGTTTTTAATAAAAATAATGTAAAGATGAATGAATCTATTTTGTCTTAAAGGGACACTGACATGATTAATTTAAATAATTGATTTCTATGTTCAAACTGTAAAAAATGATTTAACATTGACTCCTATTATAATTAGAATGTTGCTCGATATTAATCTTAAAGGCAGATAAGGAATATTGGATTCAATAAATATTGTTTGTTGAAGGTATCCACCAATCATCAATATAAACCCAGGTTGGTCAACAAATATTTAGATGCACATAAACGTACTTTCTTTATTTTAAACTACATTTAGCAATAGAATATGTCACATATGATGATAGTATTATATTTTATGTTTATTAATATTGCATACTGTATGTGAAAGACAATATTAATAATTGTAGCTCAGTATCCCTTTAATCTAAAATTAAAAAGATTCCACAATGTTGTTGTTTGTTAATGAATTATCTACTCCATATGTTGATGTAATGAATGGTATTGAGCATGCAATTAAAATCAAATATGTTATTTAAGGATATCCGAATAATTATATAATTTTCATCTATTAAATAGACATTACATATAAATATTGAACAATGTGTATTTAGTATGTAATGTTCATTCCATGTTTCTAAGACAAATGTCAATTAAAATGAGACATACCATACTGTGACAAGCCCTGGCTTGAGGATCCAGCAGCCACATCCATATCTGTAATATATTAAATGAGGATTGCATATCATTAATACTAATCATGCCATGTTTAAAATATTTACATTAATAACAAATCAATAGAAAAATATTAATCCTTTGGTAGTCCCATGAGTTAATAGTTTCCGCAATTAAATTAATGATAAATATATCCTGGACTCTTATTTTCAATCAGTTGTGTTGTTTACTGTATCTTTAAGAATATCTGCTTGTTATTACATAATCATCAATTGATGGCCATATGTTATAATTTATTAGTATTATTCGTTTTTTATTAGATATAATATTTAAAATAAGAATACTGTATTCTTCACTAATCTAAGAATTTCCATTTAATTTTTAACAACATGTATAAAGCAATGCCACTTTCCGCAAACCCATGTTAACGTGGATGAGAAATGCCATTTTCGCGATCATTGCGCAATGATTCCAAGCGGAATTACGCATCCGTCATTTGAACAACATGTATTAAAGCAATGCCACTTTCCGCAAACCCATGTTAACGTGGATGCGAAATTACATTTCCGCTCTGTGACGCATATTCTGTAGAGCGCAAGAAACATCATTCCTATTTCATGTGTCAATAATCTAAAATCAGATATCTAAACATCATATGTAGTGTATGTTGTGAGATCTGTATAGGTTTAGTATCTGACTAAATACACATTTTTGATTTTTAAAATTATAAATATTATATGAAGTTGGATAATTACCTGGTTCAGATTCTCTATCGGCTCCTCCCAGGCCACCGGACGGAGAAGCATCTGCCCTGTCCCCCGCGTCAGGACTTTCAGATCCCGCAGCTGGGAGGGAAGAAGAGGAGGCCGAGGATGGCGAGGATCTAAATCTTTTGGGGACCCGGAGATTGAGGAGCTCGCATAAAGTCACCTCATAAGGGAGTAGGTACAGTTTCCGCGGGGCCTTTCTTTGGCCCCCTCTTTTACGAGCTTGTACCCAGTCCCTTATGAGGTTGACTTTTTTCGATAAACGCAACCTCATATCTCCGAATCTCCTCATGATCTGATCCTGGGTCCTCTGGACGTCACACACCAATCTAACCGCATTGGTGATAGACTCCCAGAGGGCCTTCTTAACAGGCGCATCTGTCGAGCTCCTCTTGTTCCCAAACAGCTGGGGATAAAAGTCCTTGACGGCGTGGACCAGTGCAGCGCTCTCCTCCTTGGTGAACCTGGGAACTGACATGCCTGCTGGGTTGTCCAATAAATATATTATAATAATATAAACTGCCTGCAGGCATTAGAGAACTGACAAAGATGGCAACGTGTAATGGACTTTTATATGGTGAAGTAAACATGAGATGCACCATGGGACAATTTATCTGTACATCTGATTGGATAAAAGTTTGAAATATTGTTATAATGTCTGTGAGACCATCCTGACTCAAGTTGTGTTTGTGTGATGAACTCTGATTGGCCGTTCCTTAATGTTTCATATCTTAGTAACTTCCTTACACATACCGCTTGGTGGTGCTGTAACTTCATTTTTCATGTAGACTTATTTGTAACTCATGGGCCTGTCATGCGGATATGTGTGACGCAGATTTAATATCCGGGATCCGTGAAATATTAATGATTAAATACTCTTTAAAATCTAATACTGTCACATTATTAATGTTGTAGACATTTCTCGGTTTAATAACGGTCTGTTTCTTTAATACAAATACACATTTAATATTGTATGTCTTTATTGTTCTTTAAATAAATTTATTGTGAAGTATTGACATTGCTCTATTAAATGTATTTATAATGCACATTGATTGTGTGCTATTGCGTGACATTACACTAATGTTTAAATATGCTAATCTGGTGTTTGAAGATGCGTTTCCCACGCAATATTTATTAATGTTAAAATTCCGGTTAGAATGTCAGTAACTTGGATAATCTGTTTATAAATGTTAAACTACAGCTTTGTTATTCGCAAATAAACCTCGAGCTTGTATTTCTCTGAAGTGCTCATATATGTTATTGTGCAATGGCGTCTTTAGTTTTAAAGAGACATTACAAACAAACAATTGTATCAAATGATCTGTAGAGATAGAAGATTGTTTAGACTTTAAACTGTAAATCATTTTCTCTTAGTATTTATATATCCTCAACAGAAGAAATTTAAATGCACATGGTTGAGACAATCACATAAGGCATCTCTGTGCATCCACCAATCTTCATCTACTGAGCCTATCTCGATATGCTTTTCAAGCAAAGTATGTCAAGATAGGAAGAGAAGTAAATACACTCTTTAAATCTCTTAAAGGGACACTGTCCAAACAAATTTACCATTGGTGATTGAGCATGAAATGTTAATCAACTTTATTATTTAATACGATTATCAAATGTTAAGTTATCTTGTTATGTTTCTTTGCAAATCAATAATGATATTTTATATTACGGACAATTGTTTAATAAAAACCTGGGTTGTCCTTGACGATTGTTGCATCAATTATTCCAAACAATCAAGTTCTGTCCAGAGTACTGAAGCAAATAAATTAGCTATTTACTGCCTTATTTCTAAAGTAATGATAGCAACATCACAATGAGCATTCATAATATGAGACAAGTTTTAAAGTTGATTAAAATAGAATACTCATTCAGAATGTATAAATCATTGTTTTTTTAACTGGCTACCTTTAAGTATATTTTGAGTTCATGTCCCTTTAAATAAACATTTCACAATAATGCTTAATATATCATAAACCTAGGCACCTTCCTTTTGCTAAATGAGTCTAACATATGAGTAAAGCAAATTTAGATTAACTTCTAGATTGTTTTACACACTGACTGAAATATATTTATTAAATGAGGTCTTTTTTAGCCTTCAGCGTAGAGGGACATTAAGCTATATGTTATGTATGCATTTTGTATAATAATCTTATATTTGACCAACTTAATATGTTTTGTTATTCAATCATTATATTGTAATTATATATATTCGTGGATTAAATACATCTCTACATAGGCTATTTTGATGCTGATTGTTGTTTGCATATAGATGCCTTATATCATTGACTAAGATATGTGCATTTATTTTTATTTTAACAAGTATATTTAAAGACTGAATGTAATTCTATAGTACATTCTAAATATGTTTAAATTCTTGTATGATATTTGTAACAATGTATACAAAATATACATTTTGAATGACCCCTTTAAGGACCCAAACATATTGTATTTTGATTTAACATTGACAAAATAAACTAAAGGGGAAATTACATTCTATATAGATATTTGATGTCTAACCCAAGAGGTAAGATTGTAATAAATACATAATATTACTAAGTATAGTTAAATGACTCCACTAGAAAATTACATAGATTAACCTGGCATCCAATAACTAATTTTTTAAAAATATCAAGTTAAATGACCTACCATTTATAAATGTAATAATTGTAAAATATTTTCTAATAATGTTTTGAGATACCTAAGGAAGATACATGATCTTATACAATTCTTTTTACATTCAACAACACTGTCACTTTCATGTAATTGAACCACTTCACCTTATTAAATGTTAAAACAATCATAATATTAATACATATCCTAAATATTTTTAATATATACTTTTTCAATATAAAAGCATTGAAGAATCTGACTCCCCAATTAATGTTAAAAGATATATTTTAATATTCTCTGAAGATTTTTATTTTCTACTATTAATGCATTATTTTCTCTTATGCATGTGCTTGTCAAATAGCCAACTACCAGTCATGGGAGTCCAAGTTTTATTTATTTACAGATTATATTGATATATATTAGAATCTGTTAAAAATAAACATATATTTAATAGAAAATAATTAAATATTCCAGGAAGTCATCAGATGCCAATCTGAAATGACAAATAATAAAAATGGAACAAAGTTAATACACACGTTGTAAAATATTCATAAAATACATTTAAAATCATATGGTGTCTATGCTCTAACTTTGATCAACATTTTTTAAAGATAATCATTACATTGATTTTAAATTAATGAAATACATACACCATTATATTGTTGATTAAAAATTATATTTAAATATCAAAAATTAAAATTATACATAATAATGTATATCACATGTAAACAATATATGTATGCTGAACATAAATGTAATATTTCATGTCCATTCAAATACCTCTATATCAACTATAATATGTATTCCTTTTTCTGATTGTGATCCCTAAATATCTCATTAAGAACTAAATATGACTAATGTATGTAAGCTACGAATATTCTACAGTCTTCACTAGCATGCATTGGTACACCAACCTGGACAATGCATGGTCTTTGAAAGTCAATTCAGGGGTAAACAGTTGATCTTCAATAGGTGTCTTATTCATCAGTTCATTAAATAGAGGACTGGGAAATACCATCTAAAAAAGTACAATCATCTAAGTGTCTGATTGTGATCCCTAAATATCAAATTAAGAACTAAATATGACTAATGTATGTAAGCTACTAATATTCTACAGTCTTCACTAGCATGCATTGGTACACCAACCTGGACAATGCATGGTCTTTGAAAGTCAATTCAGGGGTAAACAGTTGATCTTCAATAGGTGTCTTATTCATCAGTTCATTAAATAGAGGACTGGGAAATACCATCTAAAAAAGTACAATCATCTAAGTGTCTGATTGTGATCCCTAAATATCAAATTAAGAACTAAATATGACTAATGTATGTAAGCTACTAATATTCTACAGTCTTCACTAGCATGCATTGGTACACCAACCTGGACAATGCATGGTCTTTGAAAGTCAATTCAGGGGTAAACAGTTGATCTTCAATAGGTGTCTTATTCATCAGTTCATTAAATAGAGGACTGGGAAATACCATCTAAAAAAGTACAATCATCTAAGTGTCTGATTGTGATCCCTAAATATCTAATTAAGAACTAAATATGACTAATGTATGTAAGCTACTAATATTCTACAGTCTTCACTAGCATGCATTGGTACACCAACCTGGACAATGCATGGTCTTTGAAAGTCAATTCAGGGGTAAACAGTTGATCTTCAATAGGTGTATTATTCATCAGTTCATTAAATAGAGGACTGGGAAATACCATCTACAAAATAGAAAATCATCTAAGTGTCTCCAATAGGATGTCTCCACAGCCTTATTCTATCAAATAGTTTGCACTTACCATGTGAACATGTATTTGTATGGTTTTCAAGGTCAGCAGAATTGAAATATAATGCCAGACATGATCCCATTGGTATACTTCAATTTCAATCTTGGCTTTTTCCCCACTGTCAGTCTTGGAAATCTTCACTGTCAGGCTTCAAATTGTTCCCTTTCAGTCTTTAGATTAAGTCATCTCCCTAATGTAAGAAATTATATATAAAGATTTCATACAAGTGTGTGAATCAGTTCTGTACCCCTCTCCCACCCCCCATTTCATAATAAATATCTATCACTAGCTTACTAAGCCTGTGTATGAACCTGTGTTATTTTCTATCAAGTGTGAAGATGAGTCATATTGAGCAGAACAAACCTCTGTGTGACATTGAACCATAGTCATTCTAGAGTATCCCTTTCTGATTATGTACATTTTAAGTAATGTGTAAACAAAGTTATATTTTTTAAAATGTATGCCATATGATGTATTTGTGTACAAATCATGCCAGCAACAGTCCATACATTTCTACTTACCATCTGATGTCCTCTTTAAAAACCAGGTGGCAAAGACTCGCTATAGGACCCAATGCCCAGAGCATCACCTATATTATGAGAAATAAAGATTATTCTAACATTTGATCAATACTAACATGTTTGCACAATTCTCTACTTGTCATTTCCCTAGAGTTCACATCTATTGAAAATACTCCAGTGTAACTTCTATTATTTACCGTCTAAAGTGGCGGTTGATGACGTCTGCTCTGACATCAAGTCCCTCGTCCTGGAATTCCCCCTCTAGAACAGGATCATCCTCCTCATCTCTGAGGAGGTCTCTGTCCACCGGGACGGCCTGCAGCATCCCAGCCCGCTGTGCAATATTATGCAGGACGCTACAGGCTACAACGATCTTAGCCACCTTCTTTGGGTTGTACTGGAGTGCTCCTCCAGAACGGTCCAGGCACCTGAATCTCATCTTCAGGAGCCCGAACATCCTTTCAACCACCGCCCTGGTTCTCTTATGAGCCCTATTGTAGCGCTCCTCAGACACATCAGTTGGGCTACGCAAGGGGGTAATGAGCCAAGGCCGGCTCATGTACCCAGAATCACCTATAAATTTAGAACAGAACATAATTCAAACAGAATACTTAAACTAGTATATTGTTGTATAAATATATTTTTTAAAAACCATAATCCATATTAAAAGTTGTCAGAAACATAAAAAAAAAAAAAAAAATTTATATATAAATCTGTATCTTGCCATTTCATCTAAGACATGCTACATATGCGTATTTCTCCTAAACCAAACCTTGTGTAAAATGCTAACTACATGGTTACATTGCATTCTCTATCTGAACACTTAAGGTAAGACATGCTACATATCTGCATTTCAATAAAACTAGACATTAGCAGAAAAAGACAATGACAGGGTTAAATTGCATGAGATAATATCTTTCCATTTCATCTAAGACATGCTACATATGCGTATTTCTCCAAAACCAAACCTTGTGTAAAATGCTAACTACATGGTTACATTGCATTCTCTATCTGAACACTTAAGGTAAGACATGCTACATATCTGCATTTCAATAAAACTAGACATTAGCAGAAAAAGACAATGACAGGGTTAAATTGCATGAGATAATATCTTGCCTTTTCATCTAAGACATGCTACATATGCGTATTTCTCCTAAACCAAACCTTGTGTAAAATGCTAACTACATGGTTACATTGCATTCTCTATCTGAACACTTAAGGTAAGACATGCTACATATCTGCATTTCAATAAAACTAGACATTAGCGGAAAAAGACAATGACAGGGTTAAATTGCATGAGATAATATCTTGCCATTTCATCTAAGACATGCTACATATGCGTATTTCTACTAAACCAAACCTTGTGTAAAATGCTAACTACATGGTTACATTGCATTCTCTATCTGAACACTTAAGGTAAGACATGCTACATATCTGCATTTCAATAAAACTAGACATTAGCGGAAAAAGACAATGACAGGGTTAAATTGCATGAGATAATATCTTGCCATTTCATCTAAGACATGCTACATATGCGTATTTCTACTAAACCAAACCTTGTGTAAAATGCTAACTACATGGTTACATTGCATTCTCTATATGAACACTTAAGGTAAGACATGCTACATATCTGCTTTTCAATAAAACTAGACATTAGCGTCGGTAAATAACAAATGGTTAAATTTAATCCTATAGCTGAACATGACGCTAACAGTAAAAAATACAGGGGCAATTGTCAAAATAATTAACCATGTTGAGCACAAATACTCACCAACGAGATAACCAGGGGGCATTTGTCTTTCCTCAAACTGTCTCCACAGGGACGACAGAGAGAGGATGCGGGCATCATGACAAGCCCCTCCAAAATTCGCATACACATGCATAATCCTCATCCGTGCGTCACAAACATACTGCACGTTGAGGCTATGAAAATGTTTGCGATTTCTGAAGGGCAAGTCATCAATTGGAGCACGCAGCGCAATGTGGGTACAATCAATGGCTCCCAAGACATTGGGCAATTGAGCAATATCAAAGAATTCCCGCTTCAGGCGCCTCCAATCACCATCATTCTGTGGGAATCCTATGTATTGCTTACTGATACGTACCATGGCGTTCAGAAAGTTATCAAACACCCCAGAGAATGTACCTTGAGCCAGGCCATGCATGTACAGTTCTCCGGATTGAAAACTCCCGGAGGCCAGGACGTATAGACAGCTTAGCATCTTACTCATGGGGGGAACAGCAGTCCTTATTTGTATACGTGGCTCCAAATGAGGTTTAAGAAGCTCGTAAAGGCCAATGAGCTGTTCGCGATCGAGCCGATACTTATCAAAAACCTCAAAGTCGCTCATGTTTTCCAAGGTGGGTCTCACCCTGTAGACACGAGGACCTCGAACCAGACGACCCCTTCGTCTCGGTCTGAGCCGCCGAGGCTGCCTGATTCGACCAACAGCTAGTTCGCCAATAGCACCACCAGCAGCGTCTACCATGTCATCGTCATCCATCTTTCAAAACAGCGTAACAAGGTAAGCACTTGATCTGATGTGGATCACAAGTGATGCATTGGCCATGTTGTTTGGGGGATTTATAGTACAATTAGTCCAATGGTAGTGAGTTTGTAATGATTGCTAATTGTATTCACTTGTTTGTATGTGAGCGGCGCGAATGCTTTCACAGTGGGCGTTTATTTGTTGTTTGCTGAAATGTTAGTTTCAAACAATGATTCTCAATGTGAAAGTGTCAAATATCACACATACAGTGCATGTTTGTAATGTTTGATCATATGCGTAATCAATATTTCTTAAACGCGATCTTATAGTAACAAGCACACGTCCAGGCTAACATGAATGAAAGTGCATAGTTGTGTATAATGTGCATCGAATGTGATCGATCAATGTTGATGCAATATTGTTTGTAAACGATAAAGTAACATCTGCCATCTGTAGTATTATATATATAAGTGATTTCCGAGCTGTCAATATTGTATGCGTCCCATTAAAATGGCACTAATACTGAATAACTTCCGGCTGCCATCTGTAGTATTGTATATATAAGTGATTGCCGAGCAGTCAATATTGTATGCGTCCCTTTCAAATCGCAATAATAATTCCGAACTTCCCGTCTGCCATCTGTAGTATTGTATATATAAGTGATTGCCGAGATGTCAATATTGTATGCGTCCCATTCAAATCGCACTAATACTGAAGAACTTCCGGCTGTCATTTGTAGTATTGTATATATAAGTGATTGCCGAGATGTCAATATTGTATGCGTCCCATTCAAATGGCACTAATACTGAATAACTTCCGGCTGTCATTTGTAGTATTGTATATATAAGTGATTGCCGAGATGTCAATATTGTATGCGTCCCATTCAAATCGCACTAATACTGAAGAACTTCCGGCTGTCATTTGTAGTATTGTATATATAAGTGATTGCCGAGATGTCAATATTGTATGCGTCCAATTCAAATCGCACTAATACTGAATAACTTCCGGCTGTCATCTGTAGTATTGTATATATAAGTGATTGCCGAGCTGTCAATATTGTATGCGTCCCTTTAAAATCGCAATAATAATTCCGAACTTCCCGTCTGCCATCTGTAGTATTGTATATATAAGTGATTGCCGAGCTGTCAATATTGTATGCGTCCCTTTAAAATCGCAATAATAATTCCGAACTTCCCGTCTGCCATCTGTAGTATTGTATATATAAGTGATTGCCGAGCTGTCAATATTGTATGCGTCCCTTTAAAATCGCAATAATAATTCCGAACTTCCCGTCTGCCATCTGTAGTATTGTATTTATAAGTGATTGCCGAGCTGTCAATATTGTATGCGTCCCATTCAAATGGCACTAATACTGAATAACTTCCGGCTGTCATCTGTAGTATTGTATATATAAGTGATTTTATATCTGACAATATTGTATGCGTCCCATAAAAATTGCACGAATACTGAATAACTTCCGGCTGTCATCTGTAGTATTGTATATATAATTGATTTGCGATCTGACAATATTTCTTAATTGTCCCATTGAAATCTCCATAATAATGCTGTTCAAAAGTGTGGTTTACGTATATGTTGTATTGTAGTATTGAGTGTTAAAGTTCCTAAAGGGGCGGTACAGTGGTGAATCTGTGATGTGTATGGTTGAATCTTGTAATGACGTCATGATATTATTAACCTGCCTATGTAGTTCTGAAATCCTCATTGTGTTGTTGTATTGTGCTACATTGTTATTGTGTGCTGAATAAAATCTAAATGTGTGCTTTGTGGTTGCGTGATGGGTGATGCGTGTTATGTACATATACGTATATATTGTGATTGTGTCCCACATATGCTGACTTCTATATAGCGGTCTGGCATTGTTGTTCCTTCCCATAAAGTGACATCTGTAATCTGGTGTAATGATGTTCGTGTTGTACGTAATTCCTAATGGTTTCTGGTGATGGAATCATGATGTTAAAAGTACAGTAAAATCCATATGTTGTGTTTTGTGATTCCTAGAGAGAATGTAATGTGTTTTTCCCCCATCATTTGAATGCACATGTATGAGTGAATGTTAAACGTAATGTATGTGCATCCATGAGTGATTATGTGTTAAGCCTATGTAGATATGCAGTTGCTGCAAGCATATGAGTTGAATAACTGAAATGCAATAATAAAGGTAAATGAGAGATGTTTCCCATTGTGTAGTGTTTGTGAATCCAGAAATGTGTATTGAATTTTATTTTAATTGTAAATGTAATTTTATTGAAATAATAATGTGTTACTAGTGATGGGGATTTGTAGTTGATGTAATCTAAAAGTGTTAAAAATATTTATGGTGTGGTGAATATTTAATATTAAAAACCATAAGTCCACCATAGGGAAATAGTCATTTCTTGATCTATTTATCATAGCTGGGTCTAACGCATGAAATCATGTATTTTCTAGCGCTGGTATTTGGAGTTTTTCAGTCTACGCTATTTGCGTGCGTTAGGGAAATGAGGGTTTCGCGTGCACGAGCACGTCTTCCCAATAGAAGTCAATGGAGGCTCCAAAGATTTCTATTTTTTTTTTCTAAGACTGGTTTTCCTCGTAAAGTGAGTGACGTCATGATCTTGTGTGAAAAAGTAAATAAATCGTGTTCTTTTTGTAATAAATAAATATTTTGTGTATGTCATGTGGTGTATATTGTTTGTATGCATCGATGAGTGTATGTTTGTGATAATGTTATTCGTTAGATGTAGGTATATGAGGGTCTTTTCCCGTATGTCCATGTAAGTCAATGGGAAAATGGATTTGTGTGGATTTTTTTCAAACACCCGAGATCTCGCAACTTTAATCCTTTGTATTTTAACGAAAAAAAAAAAAAAAAGAAAAATAAAGATAATGTTGTGTTTGTATGAGTGTAAGTGTACTTTGTGTAATATTTGTTTTGTGATTCGTGGATGTTTTTTTTGGCGGTATATGTTTACTACTGGGTCTGAGGTGGCGGTAGAAAGGTGAGCGTTAGGTGTATTTTGAGTGGCGGTAAATAAACTCTAAATACCGGAGTGCGTAAGAAACCCGCGTTAGGAGCCTCTAACGCTGGTTTTTACGGATAACGCCGAACTCTAAATCTAGGCCTTAGACTGCAAACCATGAGGAAAAATTAAGTTGGGGATATGAGGTAGAGGAAATGGGAAAAGGACCACTTGTGGGTCCATTAGTAGGTGCTAACAAATATGTTGAAATGGGAACCATCATTAAAAAGTAAATTGATAAAATAAGCTGTATAACACATTGCCTATTATAGCATATAAATATAAAGTTAGGTATGAGCTTTGAAGCTAAGATTTATTGGCGATGGAGCTAGTAAATATGTTGGGGGGGGGGGAATACCATACTAGGTATGCATCAACTAGCAAATGGTGTTGATAGGGGTTATGAATAGGTGAGATTGAGCCATCTCGGCCGCTGACAGCACACCAACTAAATAAGATGGAATAGTACCAACTAACTTTTCATTTTATATACACAATAGTTTAACACCAAGACACTCTCCCATAATTTAACCGGCATTATTTAGAATACAGTGTAGGGTAGGATTACACTTGCAATAGTAAATATCAGTACTCTAGTGCTACTACAAGTCGTGTGTATAGGTCTGCAATAGCATATCTATCACAGATTTATACATATGGAAGCGATAGATCAGATGTGGGGGTACAAGTATTGCTAACCCCATGGCTAAATTATCCCCTATTTAACTACCACCATCTTTGTAGCATATACTGGGGTATCAAATTATCTAGAGGTAGAGCACAAAGGGCTCTATAGCATGTGTCATGTACGGTTTATGCTAAGGATATCTTAGGTGGTATGACTAGCACAGCTGGTATTTTAAACTAAATTGTGACTTAGCTTTAAAAGCATATATATGTAGAATAGGGTACATTCACAATAATGAACATCATTACTCTAGTGCTTACGGAAAGTTGTGTGTACAGGTCTGTAATAGCCTATCCAATATATATCTATATAGGTGGAAGTGATATATCAGATGTGAGGATACTAAAACTCATGTGTTTAACATTAATAACATCATATTAATAGGATTAAGAGGAAGAAGACAAACAACCAGAACAAAACAAAAGACACACACAATGCTATATATCTCATATTAGGATCTCTAAACTGTTAAGTCTTATAGGACTAAGAAGAACTAGGTTACTATGGATTACTAATATGAATGTTATGAATCTGGATTAGCTCAGTTTTAGTGTCCATATGACTTATGAAATAGACCTAATTTGTTTGGGGCCGCATACATCCTACCCCCAATTGCACACCCTGAGAAGTTCTCACTGTTCGATGCAGGGCCAGATATAAAAGTTGTCAGACCCACTCGTCAAGCTTTGTCTCCCATTTTGTTTTTAAACAAGGATAGGGTCTTGATGGTTAATAAATTGTCCTTGTGTGCCGTAATCTGTGGAGGACCTGGTTCACATAACTTTCTTAGCCTATTCCATGGTGCACAGTGCTATAGAGGCTGATTGTAAGATTGTGCCCTGGAAAAAAGATTTGCCGGCCCCAGGGGCTCAATGTGTCCAAAAGGATCTGGCTCTCATGGACAAAACATAGCTCTCCTCCCGGTTTGCCCCCAGCATCAACTGAAGTTTGCGATCTATGGCGGGTGACAATCCCAGAGTGTAGGCACATGATCTCTGGCTCTGTATTACGAGGCTCTCCTCCCCAGCTGCCTCCCCCCCAATCGGAGGCCAGGAGTGAACAAACATGATCAACCCCTCCAATTATGTGTAAGTGCTCCGGTATTGGGGATTTAAAGTGGGTCTTTTGATCGGCTTTAATTTCAACTGCCCCCCGGGTGTTAGGCAGAGAGAAGTATTCCTGTAAAGGGTCAGGGAGAGTCTCCATGTCCTTCACAGAGTCAAGCTCCAGCTGTATATGAGCGGGCAGCGCCATCGCTACATTGTTAGACAGGGCTCCCGGTGGTAAAGATCTCCAAACCCGGGGTTCTGGAACAGGGGTAGGACTTTTAAAGACGGCCATCATGTAATCCATCCAGACATAGAAGTTAAGGGCCTCTACACAAGTCTGGTCTGCCATGGGAGGGATAGATCCGCCATAAGGCTTCCCCACTGAGCGGTCTGTTGTCGCCAGATGTGTACCTGAACCAGACTGTGAGACCACAAGGAGCCTGCACAGCTCTTCTTCTAGGCTTCTAAAGTGGTCACTCAAGGGCCGGGTAATTCGCTGCTCCCATCTGTCAAGTCCTTCCATTTTCAGTATTAAGTGTAAGTTTGTCACTGTAGAAGTTGTTTCTAGACTTATTAGGGTAGATGGTTCCCTCTATACAAAAGTTTATCCTATTTCAGGATATTGTAACCCCAGAGTTTGGGGGGTTATATTGCGGCAGCCCCAGACCTATGCTTCTCGGTCACAGAGTTTGTTGCTTGAAATCAACATGCTGCACGCACTCAGCAAGTCACAAAATGTCTTCCAGTCTGTGTGAGAGTCCGTAACATAGCTGTCTCAAAGAGCATAGGCGGGAGCACAGTCAGATCCCCAACATTGAGCATCTATCAGCTTCCAGTTATAAAGAGCTTTCAGAAGTATATAAAATATTGTAGATTTACCGCAGGTAACCTGTAAAAAGCTCCTCAAACCTCAAGAGCTTCACAGAGATGTGTCCTGCCACTTTAAGAGTATACTCCGCCCCCCAGAGCATATTATTTATTTTTTTTTCTATATTTATTTATAACCAACATCGTGTACAAAATAAGTTCAATCTCTTTGTGCCTCGCAGGGCCAGAAAAAGAAAAAATAAGAAAAAGGAGAAGAACATAATATATTGGAAAACATAACAGTTTTAAATGAAAGATTTCACGGTCCAGTTTACTGGTCCCCTTGAATGGAATATTTGTACACCTAGTTGGGGGTTTTCTAATTTTAAACATAATAAAATAAAAATTAAAAAAAAAAAAAAAAAAAAAAGGGGGAAAGGAGGAAGGGAAGGGGAGGGAGAGGGGTGATTACCTCCGATTACCATATACCTAGTAAGATTAATTCTGTATCTCTAAACGGGTAGATTATATATTCAATTTCACTCTCAGGTAGGGATTTTATAAATATAGACCACTTTAAGAAGAATCTCTTTACATCTTCTTCATTTTGTATGTCAGTATCCACTTGCTCAATAATACACTGTTTCTTTAAACAATTTTTAATTTCTTTTACACTCGGAGTTGTTCTTGTTTTCCATTTCTTTAAGATTAAATATCTACCAGCCAGAATAGTTAGGTTAATGATTTTAAGCTCCTTGAAGGATAGACCCTTATCCTGACTAAGTAAAACTACATTTGTGGGAGAGAGAGACAGAGAGGGAAGGCCTAGGCTGGTGTTTAACCAGTACTGTGTCTTAAGCCAGAATTTACGAATTTTCGGGCATTCCCATAACATGTGCAATAAGCTAGCTGAAGGAAAAAGGCATTTTGGGCACTTGTTGAAACTGGCCTGGCACTGTGCGCCTTTTTTCGGTGTGAAGTGTGACATATGCAGGATCTTAATATGCGATTCCCTCCAGGTTGTAGATAGGGTTGCCTGATGAACCTTTTGTATTGAGAGAGTAAGTGTAGTAAGAGTAAGAGATTCTTGTCCTAACACTTCAGCCCATTTATGCCTAATTTTTTCCAATGTCTCTGAACCTTTAAGTGAGATTATTATTTTATAGATATAAGAGATTGAGGTGAGCCCGTTCTTTACTAAAATAATCCAATTATCAATACTCCCAAGTGACCATTCCCAACCAAATTCACTTGTTAGCTTGGTAGCGTAATGTCTTGCTTGCAGGTAAGCAAAAAAGTTTTTATTGGGGATGCCAAATTCTTCCCTTAGGGAGTCAAATGATCTAACACATCTCGTTTCAAAATCTAATAACTGGTGAACTTGCCTTAGACCTTGGATCTGCCATTGTGCAAATAAAGTCGATTGCATCCCTGCTGGAAATTGTGGATTATTTAAAAGTGTGTTATACCTAGATACCTTAGATTCAATAGATAGTTGTTTGCACAGCTTCTTCCACATTTGAATTGGATTGCAAATTGAACTTATTTTTTTTAATTCAGGAGGAAAAAGATTGTTATTGCAGTGTATGATAGCCCTCAACTCAATTGGATGGAGAATGTCGGCATCAAGTTCAGAATTTGTGATATAATCATTATTAGTTATCCAGTCTACTATAATACGAGCTAGGAATACTAGATTATAGTTCCTCAGGTCAGGGAGAGATAATCCTCCCAGTTTTGAAGGTAATGTCAATTTAGTTAATGAGATTCTAGGATTTTTGTTCTGCCAAATAAACTCACGCAGAGCTATATTAAATGAAAGAATGTCTTTCCTTTTGAGAATCAATGGGGTATTCTGGAGAACATAAAGTATTTTCAGGAGAAGAGTCATTTTGTAAAGAGCAATGCGACCTGACAAAGAGAGAGGTAGATTCTGCCAATTTTTGAAAGCTTCTTTGACGATCTTGAGTATTGGAAGTATATTTAAAGAATACCAGTCATTAGGGTTATAGGAAATCCATATGCCTAAATATTTAACCGAGTCTTGTACTATAGTGAAAGGAATTTGTATTGCTGAAGCTTTTGTCTTTTTGATCCAAAGTAACTCTGATTTAGCTGTATTTACCTTATAACCAGAGAATGATCCGAACTGATCTATTATCGAAAGGAGCTTGGGTATATTGTTAGCTGTATTTGATAGGTATATTAAAACGTTGTCAGCATAGAGTGCCATACGCATCTCTTTTTTTCTTACCTTAATTCCTTCCAATTGTTGACGTACTGCTAAAGCCAGAGGTTCGATTGCTAGGTCAAATAATAGGGGGGAGAGAGGGCACCCCTGTCTGGTTCCCCGTTCTAATGTTATGTCTTGCGTCAGATCTCCATTTACTATAATTTTCGTGGAAGCGTTTTTGTACAAATTATTAAAGAAACGGAGAAAGTTACCGCCTAACCCGAATTTTTTCAAAGTATAAGACAAATGATCGTAATGCACAGAATCAAATGCTTTTTCAGCATCAATAAAAATGATCGCCTTATCAGGGGTCTCCTCTCTCCTCCCAGTTTGCATCTCCTCCGTTATCTTAAAGTATTCAATTGTGAGGAGTAATTCCCTAATTTTAGCTGAAGAATTCCGTTTTGAAATGAAGCCTGATTGATCTTTATGAATAATGGATGGAAGGAAAGATTGCATCCTAGTTGCCAGAATAGCTGCTAACAGTTTGTAGTCAGTATTCAGAAGTGCTATAGGTCTATAGGATTCTTTCCTTACCGGGTCCTTCCCTGGCTTCAAAATAAGGGTTGTGTTAGAAGCAACAAAATCTAGTGACGGCGTACCCCCTCCAGGGTAGAGATCGTTAAATAAAGAAGATAAATATTTTGTTATTTCAGAGGATAGTATCTTATAAAATTCGTTCGGGAGGGAGTCAGGTCCTGGGGCTTTATTATAAGCTAGTTTATGGATTGCTGTAAGAATTTCTTGTTCAGTGATGGCGGAATTTAAGCGATCTGTTGTTTCACTTGATAACACCGGATACGAAATTTTTTTCCAGAATTCCTCACGCTGTGTAAGATTTGATATTTTACCATTATAAAGGGTTTTGTAATATTCCTCGAATACTCGAAGAAGTTCTTCAGGTGTTTTAAATTGCCTGCCTTCTGATGTTATACTTTCTATTAAAGGAGAAGCTTTCTCTCGTTTGACCAGGTTTGCCAGGAGTTTGCCTGTTTTATTCCCGTAGTGGTATAACTTGGCCTGTAATCTAAGGTCTTTCTGTGTTGTTTTATATAAATAAAAAGAATCTCTGTGTGCTAACGCAGAGATGTATCTGGACCATGTTTCTGAGGTTTGCTGATAGATGTACCTGTTGTATGCGTTTGTTACTGCTCTAAGAAGCTCTCCTTCCCTTTTCTTATACTTTTTAGTCCTGGCTATATTATATGCGAGTATTTCCCCTCTTAAAACAGCTTTAGCTGTTTCCCAGAAAAGTGCTGGTCGTGAGATGTATTCCTGATTAAATTGAACATAATCACGAAATTTTGCTATCAACCAGTTTTTGAATTTGTTGTCAGTGCTTAAATATCGTGGGAATTTAAACCCTCTTTTCCCTGCCTGTGGATAGTTAGACTGAAATGCTAAGGAGATAGGGGCATGGTCAGATGTAGTGATTGGGAGGATTTCGGCTATAACTTTAGATTTACATAATCTCTCGTCAATTAGAAAAAGATCTATTCTGGAGAGTGTCTTATGTGCGCGAGAGTGACATGTGTACTCCCTCTCATCCGTATTTTGTCTCCTCCATATGTCACAGATCTTCAAATTTTTAGTTAATTTAATGAATAACTTTGATTCTAAATTATCTCTTTGTTTTTCGAGAAGTGGAGTTCTGTCTTAATCTATCAAGTGGATATTTAGGTGCCATGTTGAAGTCCCCCCCCAAGATCAAGTATCCCTCCGTAAGAAGCAAGAGTTTGTTTTGTAAGTTTTCCCAGAACGGGAGACAGAAAACATTAGGAGCGTAAACATTACAAAGTGTGTACATTATTTTCATTATTTTAATTTTGACAATCAGATACCTTCCCTCTCTGTCTGTCTCAGTGTGTATAACTTCATAATCAAGCTTCTTCCCTAAAAGCATTGCTACTCCACTTTTCCTTTTGGTTGTGGATGAAAATAATACTTCTTTAACCCATGTAGTTTTAAGTTTAAGCACTTCTTCAGGTTTTAGGTGGGTTTCTTGCAAGAAGGCAATATCTGTGTTATTTTTTTTAAGGTGGGATAGCACTATTTTTCTCTTTATAGGGGATGTTAAGCCACCTATATTCCAAGATACCAGTTTAAAAGTATTCCTTATATCCATCTAGGCAACATTAAAAAGGGGAGGAAAAAGCGGCTAAGAGGAGGAAGGGAAGGGAGAAAAAAAAAAAAAAAACACAAAACCATAACACAAGAAAAATGAAAACCTTAGTAACCCTTGTACCCCATAAAGCCAAGTACATAGAGGAAGTATAACCCCACTCCCTCTGCGACCCCTGAGGTTAAATGAATCCATCTTTATTAAAATAAGAACAAAAAACGAAGAGGGAAAAAAAAAAAAAAAAAAGAAAAGAGAGAAGAAAGGAGTAGGAGACGAACTCCAATTTACTTTCCCTCTACTCTATTCTGGTGCTGGGTATGTATCAACATAAAATTTTTCAGCTTCCTGTGCTGATTCAAAGATATGAGTATGACCTTCTATCGCTATTTTCAGTTTTGCAGGGTATAGTAGTGTAGCCCAGGCCCCTTGTTTTATAAATTTTGTACAATATGGGGCGAGTTCTTTTCTTTTTGCAGCTGTTTCTGCTGAGTAGTCTTGGAACATGAGGATTTTTACCCCATCTATAAATATGGGCTGGTGTTTACGGTACGCTTGAAGCATAGTGACCTTATGCTGAAAATTTAAAATTCTTGCTATAATAGGTCTAGGTCTTGTATTCGCTCTGCTTGAATTAAAGGTCCCTATTCTGTGCGCCCTTTCAACAGTGATCTGGGGATGAGATTCAGGAATTTGGAGTAACCGGGGTAGAATATTTGACATAAAATTTGCTAGGTCTTCAAATTTTCTTCCCTCTGGGACCCCAATAACCCTTAGGTTGTTTCTCCTCGACCTATCCTCCAGATCTTCAATTTTACTTTGCATTTTTAATACTAAACTGCTTGTAGAATCAAGTGTAGATTTATAAGATATAGTCTGGTCTTCAAGATCTGATATTCTTTGTTCAACTTCAGAAATTCTATATGCAAATTGTTTAACTTTGTTGGATAAGGACGCTATATCCTGTTTTATTTCATCTCTCAATGATTCAAATTTAGGGTTTAGGGCTGAAAAAATGCTGTTAACAAGTGTTTGAATATCAATAGTTTCCATCGTGGATGGAGGATTTATCATTGGTAGTTGTGATTCTGTCAAAGTTTCAGGAAGAGGTTTATTCTTTTTCTCTCTTTGTCTACCCGCCATAGTTAAAGGAGGTGTTTTGGGGTGACCATGCAAAAATTTGTCCATGTGCACTTTTTAATTTATTAAAATGTGTTGCGTGATTTTTTGTGAGGGAGTGGAGAAAAAAAAAAAAAAGGGGGGAGGGAGTGAGGGAGATAGGAGTGGGTTTGTGAAGTGTTTTCGTGAGGAAAAAGGGAGAATTCAGTGTTTGTGAAAAAGTTAGATGGGTTGTGACCTACCCAATTGTTCACTTTATATTGTGAAAGAAAAAAAGGAAAAAAGAATAAATTGGACAAAAAGCAACTAGAAAGTTCATGTGTTATAAGTGAGGGATTTTGTGATTTTAGTGTGTATATTCTCCTTAAATCCTATGGGGGGAAACAGCGGTTTAGGATTAATAATCCAACTTTCCCTACCCCTTTTATACCCTTTCTTTAACTTCCCTTAGGTTTTCCAATTGATTTGCCTCTTCTGACCTTTAAAGAACTGTATTTGTATGTGTAGTTAACTTACTCAAATAAGAGACTATTTTTCCTCCCCCTCTTCAGCTCTCAGTCCCCTTCTTGATTAGACAGTTATAGGTTTATAGTGTTATTCTTTTAATAGTGGGAGAAGGGCCCACCTAAGGTGGAAGGAAAGGGAGCCATAAATGAGAGAGGAGTTGACAAAGAAAAAAAAAAAAAAAAAAAAGTAGGAAAAAAGAAAAGAAAAAAAATGAGAGACTCCAGCAATGGCGCCTGTTAGTCAATGCATTACTACCTTGACTCACAGAGAAAAAAAACAGCAGCAGTTAGCTATTCTAGACTTTATGCAGTGTTTCTATACCTCTTAGTAATTTAACAATAAATCTAAACTGTGTCATACAAACATTTATGATTTATACAGGTAGACCAGCAGACTACAATGTTGCATTCAGTATCCTTTCAGTCCTGAATAGCAGGAAGGGGAAAAAGAACCCTATGTTGTAGGCCACTTAATGTTCTCTTCTTTGTACAAATAAAAATTGCTGATAAATGTACAAATATTCACGTAGGTATTTTTAAAGTACTTCTTCCCAGCATTATTTTCCTGATTTTTCTAAGAAAAAATGTTCTAGCCTTTATGGGAAAGGTTATTTTCTCCCGTATTGAATTTTAGCAGAGTGGACGTTTATACTGCTCCCCCCTGAATGTTAATCAGCTGAAAAGTTTATAGGATTGCCAGACTCACCCCTCTTCAACTTCTGTCTCCCTCAAGTCAGTTGCAGGGAGCGTCAACTCTTCTTGCGGGATTGGCAGGCAGCCCACTCAAGGAGAGACTGTTTCTCGCTGCAGTTGTTCCAGCTAGGCGGTTTAGTGTAATCCCTGATAACCTCTACTCCTCTCACGCAACAACGGTGGGAGAGGAGAAAGAGGGCCAGCTGATGCTTTCCTTCTGTGTTGGTGCAGTCCGCTGTTTGCGCCCCCCGCTCTTGAAGAACCAGCCTCCCAACCCCTCTCTCGCAGCACCGGTGGGAGAGGGGGGAGCTTTAGAGAGGTGCCTGCGTTCTCGCCAGAAGAGCCTCGCGAGAGGTACCGGCACCGGAGACCAGCAAGCTTTAGCACTACACAGCAGGGGGAGTCCCAACCTGTTCAGCTTGCATCAGCCACATCCATAGACCCACCGCAAATCCTGTCAGAAGCCTGCCTCTCCCCGCTGGAGTCAAACGGCTCTTCGCTCCTTCACACCGGCGATCCGCCTCTCGCCTCCTGTCAGTCCCCGTCACCCGGAGGGGGCACGATTTACTTGTCGCCACTAAGAGCGAGGGTCACAAGCCGTTCGCGGGTACAGTCCTCAGCAGCACGGGGGGGTGAGCCTCCGCAATCCCCCGGGTAAGAGCCTCAAGGGGAGCCACAGTTAGTAACCGTACGAGCCGTTTGTAAAGTCCAGTTTTTTAAACACTCAGTCAACCTATTGGGGGGAGCTGAAAGGTCCTGCTTCTTTCAGGGGGAAATAAATTTTTATCCTGGTAAGCAGTTTTCTCCCTTCACCAGCAGTCTAGCTAGCGGCTGTTTACAGGGAGAAGTTTGATTTTCAGATAAGGCTTTTCTTTATTTACGAATGTTCAGGTATATGTAAAATTATTCCATGTTTTTCAGTGGGGCTTCTTTTACTTCCTCTTATCCTTTAAACTTGGCTTAACATGCTTTAACAGCGAGTTGTATGAACGCTGTAATGGTTCCAGAAGCGTTGATTCAGGCAATCCATAGAGCTATCCCAGTATCTGGGATATGGCACGAGGGTAACCGCCAGCAGCTGTAGGACAGGAGCTGGAGCTCAGCAGCACTTGCTATGCTCCTCCTCCACCGGAACCTCAGGGCATCCAATCCAGAGCATATTATTTTAAACAACTTTCCAATTTACTTCCATTTAACAAAATGTGCACAGTTTTTATATTTACACTTTTTGATTTACCAGCTGCTACTGCGCATGTGCAAGAATTCACAGAATATACGTATATGCATTTGTGATTGGCTGATGGCTGTCACATGGTACAGGGGGAGTGGAAATAACTTTGAAATTTGTCAGAAAAAATCTTCTACTTAATTGAAGTTCAGACTAAGGGGAGATTTACCAAGCAGTGGATGCTGCTATCTCCCTGCAAAGTTTCCGGATCGCCGGAAACTGTAGTTAAGAAGCAGCGGTCATAAGACTGCTGCTCCTTAACTCGTCCACCACCTTTTAGGCGGACTGCAATCATCCCGATCAGATACAATTGTGATGATTGACACCCCTGCTAGCGTCCGATTGGCCACGAATGTGCAGGGGGCGGCATTGCACAAGCATTTCTTGTGAAAAGCTTGTGCAATGTTAAATGCTGACAGCGTATGCTTTTGGCATTTAGCGATGCAGGGCGGTTTGATAAATATTAGCGATGCAGGGGGGTTTGATAAATAGACCCTTAAGAAAAAGATTTAACATAGGTCGAGCGGACATGATTCGCTATAGTGAATCATGTCCGCTCGACCTCGCTAAATTCCGACACCATACACTGTTGGCATTTATCATTGCACAAACGTTTCTAATGAAATGGTTGTGCAATGCCGCCCCCTGCTCACCAGCTGCTAGCAGGGGCCTTCAATAATTCCGATCGTATCTTACGACCGCTGCTTCTTAACTTCCGTTTCAGGTGAGCCTGAAACGATTGTCGGAGGATGCAGCATGCGCGGCTTAGTAAATCTACCCGCAAGTGTTATTGCATTGTCTTTTTATTATGCATTTGTTGAATAAGCAAATCTACTGTATTTACTAGTCCTTTAAGGAGTGACCTCTCCCTTAACAATCATCCCGGTTATAACACGGTTCATTCGTAGGTGGCTCCCCTTCCTCCATGGGCTCGTCTGTACAGCTGTACAGATACTCTACTAGCTGCTACTTCTGATCCACTTTACCCCATTCCTCCTAGGAAGTCACTCAATGCCGTAATACTTCAGGTATCTGGTGGAAGCTATGGGAAAAAGTAGAGTGTGTGTAAGACAAGTATCCTATATTAGTCCACAAAGGAAGTTTATGGAGGGTGCTGAGTGCCAAAAGTCATGAGTGAATATAAATGGAAAAGAAGCACCTATAGCAGCACTCGCTTATAGTGAGTATGGGGAGGTAGGGACCCCAATCATTAAAATATAACTTTTAATAACGATCAAAAAAATTTATATATATATGTGGCCCTCGGTTTACGCAGATTCAATTTGCGCCATTTCAGAATAACAACCTTTTTTTTTTCAGTCATGTGACTGCTATTGAAAAGCATTGGAAAGCAGTGCACTAATTAAAATAGCTAATAGGTGGAGCTGTCCGCTTGTGTTGCAGCAAAGTAATGCAAGCTTAGCAGACTGAAATTGATCTGTGTACACAGAGCAGACCAGACCTATCGAGCAACAAGATCTAGCAGCCACTTCCCTTTTATCTTCCTGTCCAGCTGCTTGAGGTGAGGGTGCCTAACTGCCTTTTAATCACTGCAGATTGAAATGCATAGAATAGGGGCAGACCCAATATTATCTAACATGCTAACAATGCAGAGAAATGTTTGCAGAAAAATGCAAGTATAAAAACGTTTTTGTTCATTAAACATAGTTTGATGATGATACAATCTATTGTGTAATTATTTTATTAGGTGATGTTTAGCAAATGTTTTTGTTTCATTAAACTTAGTTTGATGATGATACAATCAATATTATTAGGTTTATAATGCTGTTTAGCTTTTAAAGTCTTCAGTTCAAAGCTTTAAAAATAATGTATTAGATGTTACTTATGACAATTTTGAGAGGGGCCTGGAACCTAACTCCCTCACTTCCCAATGACTTACATTATAATCTGGGTTTCAATTTACAACGGTTTCGATTTACAACCATTCCTTCTGGAACCTAAACCCGGGGTAAACTGAGGGCTACCTGTATTTTTATTTATATATATATATATATATATATATATATATATATATATATATATATATATATATATATATATATGTATATATGTATATACATGTATTTGTGTTTATATGTGTGTATATGTATTTACAGGCATATATACTCATATAAACACATAAATACATATGTACACACATAAGCCATATATATATATATACAGTAAGTGCATTGAAGCCCTTTGCCATTAAGCAGATGTAAACATGTAAAAACATATTTATGCAATATTCATATTTAATAAAGTGTTTAACTATATATTTACTGTGCAGAATATTTTCTATGTATTTATAAAATATATTCCTGTATATATATATATATATATATATATATCTGTATATATCTATACCTATATATAATCATGTGTTTATATAGGTACAGATATATATTTTACAAAAATACCATCAGATATATGTAGAGATATTTATTTATTTGCTAGAATGTAAAGTAGTGAGTTAACAGCCTGTATAACAGTGTAAATTTGCTGTCCCCTCAAAATAACTCAACACACAGCCATTATTGTCTAAACCGTTGGCAACAGAAGTGAGTACACCCCTAAGTGGAAGTGTCCAAATTGGGCTCAAAGTGTCAATATTTTGTGTGGCCACCAATATTTTCGAGTACTGCCTTAACCCTCTTGGGCATGGAGTTCACCAGAGCTTCACAGGTTGCCACTAGAGTCCTCTTCCACTCCTCCATGACGACATCACGGAGCTGGTGGGTGTTAGAGACCTTGTGCTCCCCCACCTTCCATTTGAGGATGCCCCACAGATGCTCAATAGGGTTTAGGTCTGGAGACATGCTTGGCCAGTCCATCACCTTTATCCTCAGCTATTTTAGCAAGGCAGTCGTCGTCTTGGAGGTGTGTTTGGGGTTGTTATTATGTTGGAATACTGCCCTGAGGCCAAGTCTCCAAAGGGAGGGGATCATGCTCTGCTTCAATATGTCACAGTACATATTGGCATTCATGGTTCCCTCAATGAACTGTAGCTCCCCAGTGCCGGCAGCACTCATGCAGGCCCAGACCATGACACTCCCATGCCCAGACCATAACACTCCCATCACCATGCTTGACTGTAGGCAAGACACACTTGTCTTTGTACTCCTCACCTGGATGCCGCCACACACGCTTGACACCATCTGAACCAAATAAGTTTATCTTGGTCTCATCGGACCACAGGACATGGTTTCATTAATCCATGTCCTTAGTCTGCTTGTCTTCAGCAAACTGTTTGCAGGCTTTCTTGTGCATCATCTTTAGAAGAGGTTTCCTTCTGGGACAACAGCCATGCAGAACAATTTGATGCATTGTGCAGCGTATGGTCTGAGCACTGACAGGCTGAACCTCCACCCCTTCAAACTCTGCAGCAATACTGGCAGCACTCATACGTCTATTTCCCAAAGACAACCTCTGGATGTGATGCTGAGCATGTGCACTCAACTTCTTTGGTCGACCATGGCGAAGCCTGTTCTGAGTGGAGCCTGTTCCATAAAACCGCTGTATGGTCTTGCCCACCATGCTGCAGCTCAGTTTCAGGGTCTTGGCAATCTTCCTATACCCTAGGCCATCTTTATGTAGAGCAGCAATTCTTTTTTTCAGATCCTCAGAGAGTTCTTTGCCATGAGGTGCCAAATTGAACTTCCAGTGACCAGTATGAGAGAGTGTAAGAGCGATAACACTAAATTTAACACACCTGCTCCCCATTCACACCTGAGACCTTGTAACACTAACGAGTCACATGACACTGGGGAGGGAAAATGGCTTATTGGGCCCAATTTAGACATTTCCACTTAGGGGTGTACTCTGTTTTGTTGCCAACGGTTTAGACATTAATGTCTGTGTGTTGAGTTATTTTGAGGGGACAGCAAATGTACACTGTTATACAGGTTGTACACTCACTACTTTACATTGTAGCAAAGTGTCATTTCTTTAGTGTTGTCACTTGAAAATAAATAATAAAATATTTACAAAAATGTGAGAGGTGTCCTCACTTTTGTGAGATACTGTATATACAGTGTGTGTGTGTGTGTGTGTGTATTTTTCAATCTCTCTCCACTACATGCCCTTTTCTTCCACATTTTATTTTCAGGATTTTTTTTGTTCCTATTAATTTGGTTTATACTGAATCAGGAGATATTTATCTGTGCTTTTATTTACTTCACTAGCTTGCTGGAAACATGCTCTCAGTTTATTTATTTATTTCATTCATGAGAATCCTTCTGGTCTTATCCATTTCCAGGTCAGGCAACCCTTCCTATTGATTATTTACATGATTGTGCTATAGATTATATTATAAAAAAGTCTCCTGCATCTTTTACAGACAAAGCCAGTATAGTTTATTATTTTGCTAAAAAAAATGCAAATTTTCCACTTTTTTATGCAACACTTATTTATTAAATGTTGTATATCCCATGGACCCCATACATGTAATGTAAATAAAAAGATAAACTACTGAAAATAAGATGCTCTAGGCAAAATGTCACTATAAAAATCACAAGGTAAAACAAATAATGGTGAAAGGAAGATGTTATAATCATTTTGGGATTAATTTATTTCTGCTCTAAATCTGCACAATACCTTTAGCTAAACTCAATGGGGCATATTTATCAAAGTGCGAGAGGACATGATACAATGTAGCGTATCATGCCCACTGCACATCGATAAATGCCGACAGCATACACTGTCGGCATTTATCATTGCACAAGCAGTTCACCAGAACTGCTTGTGCAATACTGCCCCCTGCAGATTTGCGGCCAATCGGTTGCTAGCAGAGGGTGTCAATCAACCCGTATTCGATCGGGTTGATTTCTGTCCTCCGCCTCAGAGCAGACGGACATGTTATGGAGCAGCGGCGAGCCTTTCGGAGGTTGATAATTCGGCCCCAATGTGCCTTCTTGTGTCTTGTTCATTTTGAGGATCATTTGTTTATCTGTTTTTATATAAAATAGAACATGGATATAGATATAGATCTTAGGAATGCCATATGTTTTTAAATTAGTTTTTTTAAACAATTTTTTTTTCTCAACCTTAACAAAGTTAACAGTAATTAGAGTATTATAATATTAAAGCCTCATCTCATTTTATTGTATTTTATTAATATTTATGTGCTTTTTTTACATATCATATACTTTTACTTTATTTGTTAAGAAGTATTAAAACAAAAAACATAGTAATACTTAATATATAGCGACCCAGTGTAAATTCTACTCATATTCTTATATTCTAAATGCAGCCTATTATGATTAAAGAGAAACCGAAGCGTAAAGGATCAGTCGATGTTTTACCTTTAAGCGCAGAGGAATGGGCTGTCTATGATTGTCCTGATGAAGTGAGAGATGCATTTAAGCTGGACACATCATGCAGTGTAATTAGTCGGAATACCATTGTAAAACCTGTAAGTATTATCTGAAAACTGTTTTACTTATTGCATTGTTTCAATTTTAACCATAATGAAGACGTAAGGCAATATGATAAAACCTTGGTTTCAACCCAGTTGATAACTGTATCTCCAAATGTGCTTAACAATTATATGTTTAAAATAGTCTCTGCAGTCAATGAAATAAGAAAAATAAATAAAAGTAAACAGACATATTTAGAAAAACACACACAGGTGTGCTTATGTGTATATGTATATAAATGTTATAGAAGAGTTCAGTGATAAATGTTCATTTTTAAGTCATAGAATTTCAGGCTTGGTTGTGATCCAGTGAACTACACATTTTGAAAATATACAGTATGATGGTTTGGTTTTTAGAACATTACTTGTGGAAATTATTAAACATTTTCAATGAAGATAGCAGTTTTTTAGACTAAACTACAGCAACATTTGCTGATTCAAATCTCTTGTTTTTTATTTTAATATTCATGTGTCACAGTCCAGACAGACAGCTTTTGTGCATTGGTTAAGTTCACACAAGAATCTACTGACAAAATGTTGCATTGGCTGATGGACCATGAGTCTGATTCTCTATGTGACTTAATTATACAACAAGTGCCAAGTGGATAGATAGTTCAGGGTGTAGAGCAATGTGCATTGTTTAGCAAATGTACAGTAAACATGATTTACAAAGAATGAACACCTTTAACCTTTATCCAGAGTTTAGGACACAGAGTACCTTGCTGCAATAGACTTTCATGCCTTGTCTGATTTTATAAACTCCATTACACAAACACATAAGTCAGCACTTTTTCAGGTTCTGGGAGACTCAGTCTCAATTTAAAAGAGAGGATGTGGTAGAGTTCCCTCCAGTTCCCATGTTAAGTCCTAGATTTATCAAAGCGTCAATCTTGGTGCATTCGCTGGAGTCAATACGCTCGCCTTATTTATTAAAAAGTCTGTCAAAAAACATGTGCGTCAAGTACAGAGCGATGAGCATCGGACTGTTGATAAATAAGAGTCATCGATATCGCGGATATTCTGTTTTTTCCAACTTTATTTATACCATATCATTACTGTCCATGAACAAGCACATTTCTCTAAAGCTAATCTTTTATTTTCCATCTGTTAATGTCCAAGAAATAGCTAGATTTATACCTGAACAAACAATAATATCTCATTGTTTTATTTGTTATACAAAAAATTTGATATATGATATTTTCACATAAATTAATGTGTATTTGTATTTCTAGAAATCATGATATGACTATCTCATGTTTTTTTCTTTTTTTAAATGATTATTAATGCTAGCATTTGTACATTTATCTTTGCACATACTTGTGTGTATGTATATATATATATATATATATATATATATATATATATATATATATATATATATATATATATATATATATATATATATTATCTGTATATCTGTTATGTTAGAATCTTTTCCAAACATATTTACATGTCCCTAAATTTTATTTTGTTCTAAAAAATGTTGTATTTCATATCGCTGTGTTTATTTATACCACTATATGTATATAGTGTAAATATATTATTATTTTAAACATAGAATAATATGTGAATATAACATGTAATCAGGGTATCATATGTATTTATTTGCAATGAGCTGGGCCAGTTTTCTCTCTGCACCTGTGTAACCCATCCTGATTGCAGTCTTGTTTTAAACACCACCCCTACACAGGTGTTATAAAATGGGCTGGCATATAAGATGACATTTCTTAATGAAAATAAAATTCAAGAGAAGGAAGAAAAGCACTGAAAATATCATGACAGTAAAGAGGTGATTTGAATTTCTGCTGTATCTGATTCATGACAGTTTAATGTTAGGTGGACTATCCCTTTGAGCTATCATTTTAAGATTATATTGAATCAAACATCAATCGATTTTTAAAATCATTGTCAAAAATATTACACTGTGTGTCCTAATGTCATCATCAATGTTTAACGTTAAAACTAATTTCACATATACATACGTTCAAAGTATAATACACAATGTAACAAATGGCACTTACAAGTTCTGATGAGTGATCAAATGACACAAGTATCGAGCGATTTGATTTGTTAGTGATAGTATTTAATGTTTATTTAAATCAGATTGGCTGATGTCATAAATCATGTGATTATGCATTTCCCAATCAAAAGTGGTGGAACATTTCACTAGTTTTTGGGTTGTTTAGGAGTTTGAGTATTGCGTCCAATTTGGTGCGAAGTATTGCTTCAAATTTAGTGCGAAATGCAGTGGGACTTGTATTACATGCATTAAACATGGTGAAATTAGATTGATCAAAAAAAGGAAGTTAGCTATAGTATGTAATGTATTTATTTCATTTGTAGCCCTATATCTACTAATCCTGCTGCCAGACAGACATTACCTGTCATTAAAGCTACTTTTGAAATGAATCTGTCCCTTGAAATTACATGTGATTATAATATTATTTAACATATTATTTAGATACTGAACATGCGTCTTTGTTGTCTGTGTGATTTAGAAAGAGTATACAATTGTAATCAACTTTCTAATTTACATAAATATGTAATAAGCTTCATTCTCTTGCAGCATCTAACATAACCTTTCTGGGTTTTCAGACTCCTATTGATTTCTATGGCATTCGCGGCCTCAAGGGTGGCGGTTTGAACGATAGGTATGCTGCGGCGGAAAAGACGCAAGCATACCTGTTGAATGTTTGATAAATTGGGAAGAGGGTCAAATAGTCGAATGTGAATTCGAAACATCTGGAATGACGCAAGCATCGATCTGCGTCAAATTGATATTGCGGAAGCATACATTACGTCACACATTTCAACATTTGACAATGTTGATGCTTTGTTAATTACGGCAGATTCAATTTGCGTTGAATATGACGCGAGATTCAAGTGAATTCAGTTGAAGCTTTAATAAATCGACCCCCTAATGATGGTATGGTCATTCAGTTCCCCAGCCTGTCCAGGCATTCCCAGTTGAAGGTCGGCTCACCCACTTTGCAGATGCCTGGACAAGATCAATTACAGACAAAGGGGCATTCCAAATAGCAACTCTGTGGTTCCGTCTCATCTTCATTATGTGGCCTCTCTTTTTCAAAAGATTATCGATGCAGCAATTTGTGAGCAAACTGTTTTGAGACACTCAGTAACTTATTTCGGGAGAACATTGCAAGGATTTTATTTTCGCCCTTTTCTTGTTGAAAAAAGTATTGGTCCTGGATTTGAACACATGGATGCCTATTTTCATGTTCCAATTGCAAAAATTCACAGACAATTCCTTCACTTTGCCATCCAAAATCAGCATTACAAATGTGTTGCACTACCCTTTATGGATAGCCACTGCTCCAAGGGTGTTTACCAAACTTCTATTACTAATTTTGTCTGTTCTCAACATGGAATATTTATCCTTCACTACATGGTCGAAATTCTAATTGCTCCCAGTTTTAAGCAAGCATTCATCAAGATGACAGCCTTTTCTGTCCTCAGTTCTCACTGTGGGATGATACATACAGATAAAAGTAATCTTGTACAAACTCAATCCTTGCTGTTCAATTCAATACCAGCGAATGAATGGTTTCTCTGCCTACAGACAGTTCCTTCACACCCGACTCTTCCACACTCGCTCTTCCACATACAATTGCAGTTGATACTGCTTGGTTGGAAAAATGACCACCGCCATTCATGTTGTTAAATGGGCAAGCTAGCATATGTGTACTTTTCAGAATTTCTTTCTGCAAAAATAGAGAAGGGATAAAAATCTGTCTTAAAAAAATTCCAGTTCCCCAGCCTATGAAACATCTTTTGCAAAGGTGGATGAATCTGTCCAAGGGACTTCCACTCTTGTATCCAGAGTGGGTCATTGTAAAGACAAATTCAAGTCATCTGGGCTGGGGAACAGTTTTTGAGGATCAGATAATGCAAGGTGTCTGGGATCATCAGTCTGTTGTTCTACCTTCCAATGTTTTGAAAGCTAGATTCATTTACATGGCTCTTTGTCATTTTTAATGGAAGGCAGTGAAACTTGCAACAGACAACGGGACAGCAATGTCTTATGTAAAGCTACACTGGTAGTGAGAAAGATGAGGCGCTGGAGAATTGACCCTGCTAGACTAATGTATTCCCCTCTAAGAAAACAGTGGTTGATATGTAGTGAATGTAGTCCAGCGCTAGATTAGCACGGGTAGAGTAGTAAAGCTACAAGCAAAACAAAGCAAAGAAGGTAGCACTCCAAAGTCAAGGATAACCTGTTTATTAGAGCAACGTTTTGGGGCTCCTGCCCCTTTCTCAAGCTTTCTAAAGCTACAGGGTGGTACTCACAGTCATCTAGTTCTTTGAGAAATAGATCCAATCTTTCTGTGGGCACAAAATAATTTATCATATTTGACAACATACTATCTTTCAGATATATGGAACTGTGAAGCAGATTATATCAGTCACAGTCCTCTCCAACAGACTGAAGGGAGAATTAATGTTCATCTCCTAAGTCAAATCCTCTACAGATGGGGATGTCCAGATGTGGACCTGATGGCATACAGATGCAGTTACCAAGTGCCCCACTCTTTCAGCCTCTTTCCCTCCCCTCAATGGGAGTAGATGCATTTTTGCATCTGTTTTGTGTTCCATTCAATCCTTTTCATTTCAAGGTTACATTGCAGACTCCAGCAGGAAAAGGCAACTTTTCTAACAGTAATTTCTTATTGACTGAGACAACCCTGGTCCCTTCTTCTACAGACTCTGGCTCAAGAACTTCAATGGTTTCTTCTGGTGACTCCAGACATGCTTGCAGCAGAATTCAGTTTGGCATCCACACCCAGAGAAGCTCCAACTAGGCAGTTTGGTGGCTGTGTGGGCTAGGTTGCAGAAGTTGAATATTCCACAACTAGTAATTTAAACATTAAAAGCTAGAGTATAGACAACTTAATCTACATATTAAAGGGATAGGAAAGTCAAAATTAAACTTGCATGATTGAGATAGAACATGTCATTTTAAGACACTTTTAAATTCACTTCTATTTTCAAATGGGCTTCGTTCTCTTAGTATTCCTTGTTGAAAAAGAATATGCACATATCATACACCACTGGGAGCTGCTGCTAATTGGTGCCTGCAGATATTTGTCTCGTTTGATTGGCTAACTAGATGTGTTCAGCTTCCTGCCAGTAGTGCAATGATGTTCCTTCAGCAATGGATAACAAAAGAATGAAGCAAATTTGATAATAGAAGTAAATTGGAAAGTGTTTTAAAATTGTATGTTCTATCCGGATCATGAAAGAAAAATGTTGGGTTTACTATTCCTTTAAAGGATATGTAGTTTGCTGGAGTTTCTGCATGATGGTTATCTGTCATGATATAACCCCAAACACTCCCAGAAAGAGAATCACTGTACCTGTTGCAATCTGTGCTGCACAGAGATTGGTTCAACCTCCCGCGGCCTTTGTGAGGTCTGTGTCTTGTCCATCTTTATGCAGTCTACCCAGTGTGCCAGTATCCCACTTTGAAGGTCCTCTTCTCTCAATCACTCTGTCATCTGCTGTTTCTCTGCCTGTGCTTCCACTAATTCAGTCCCCAGGCTTAAGGCTTAAAACACATCAACATGCTGACGGAAAAGGGAACATGAACTCCACTAACCTATATGGCGAAAAGCAGGTATTACAAGCCAGTAAAAACAGAGGTACTGTACTTTGCATTGAATCTTATCCTGTTGAACCATTCCCAAAGGAGGAGTAATTCCAGCAACTTACTTTTTTTTTTTTTTTTTTTTTTTTTTTAGTTTTCAAAAGCTTTATTGTCAAATCGTATTCACAATTAAACAACGCATAATAAAGAAATACTGTATATAGGTACATTTCAATTGAGTTGTCTCACAATTATAAGTCCGTTGGCGTACCATTTCTTGGTTAAATTAGGTAGCGCGGTTGTGTTTTGTTGTTAAAGTTTTACCTTAACTGAATAACATTATACAAATAGAGAAGGAACTGCAAACGAAAAAAGGAAAGTCCCCTCCTAACAAGGGAACTACATCTGCCATTCTCTCCAGGACATCTGGCATAACCACTCTCCCATAAACATCTATGTTAAGAGTCTTTAAAGTTTGTAAGTCTCAGGTCTTAAATCCCAGGTCTCTCTCCCTCCATGCTTCCAGATACCGCCGTTGTCACAAAGCAGAACAAAGGGATTGTGTTGCGTTGTGTGTCTGGGTCCTACTTTTATATAAAGGTGTTAATTCTGCAATTTTAATGCTTATTTAAGTGTGCTAATTTGTAAGTCTGTTATATCCTGCTAGCATTTCATCCCACATAAATCTGACTTCCACTAGGAAATTTAATTTATTTCTTCTTAAATAGCCATATTCTTCCAGCACTAATATATCAGCTACTCTTTCTTTCCAAGCGGAGATTGTTGGGTGAATCTGTTTTTTCCAGTTTAAAGCAATCAGTGCCTTAGCACCTGTCACTCCCAACTGCAACAGGGTACGTCTGAGTGTGCATGTGATGTTTGTAGTGTCATTTAAAAGTGCCAGGTTCGGTGTCAGAATAAAATCGCTTGTTAGTACTTGCTGGTAATGCCTTTCTATCTCTGACCAAAATTTATTCAGTTTTTTGCAATTCCACCACATGTGGAGATAACTTCCTCGCTCCTCACATCCCCTCCAACATCTATCACTAACATGTGGGTAGATAGAGTGTGACCTCGCGGGGGTAAGGTACCATCTCATAAGTACCTTAAAATTCAATTCCAATAACTGGGGGGAGGTTGATATTTTCTTGGTGCTCTTAAATATTCTCGACCAATCTACCTCTGTCAAATTGTGTTCTAATTCTTCTTGCCACTTAGATGTGAATGTAGGCAGGGATATAGCGTGTTCTGATTGTATGAGTCTCTTGGAGATGGAAAGTGTATGCCTAATTTCTTCAGAGCTGGAGCATAACGTTTCATAAGGTGTTAAGTCTCTTAAAAACTCTTGTTTATATGGGGATGTGTGTATAAAATGTGTCAACTGTGGGTATTTCAGCCAGTTAGTGTATCTGCCCTCTGCAATTGTTGTCAGGTTTTCTCTGTCATCTAGTTTCCCATTTTGTACAAACTTCTTCAATGGCGTTGTATACCCCCACTCTGATAACCTCTGTCTACCTTTATCTAAACCCCCTACTAGCTCCGCGTTTAGTGGGATGGGAAATAAGGGGGACCGTATCCCCGAGATGTGTTTCTTTTGTGTGAGAATGCTGTCCCAAGTATCAAATGTGTGCTTATGTATGGGTAAATCTGTGCATTGGGGAGGTCTTAACTCTTTTTGGACCCAGCAAAGTGCTCCTACCTCTGGGACCCTCAGAATGTGAGAGTCTATTGCAACCCAAGCTTTTGTTTCCCTAGATCTATGCCAATCTAGAATCCGCTGTAAAGTGACTGCATCATGATAATCCACTATATGGGGCAACCCTAGGCCCCCATGTTCCGGTCTCTTATACATATTTCCTTTGTTGATTCTGGGTTTACTTTTGTTCCAGATAAAGGAGTTGATGTGCTTTTGCAACTGGGGCATGTACCATATAGGTATGGGGATAGGAAGAGTCTGGATAAGATATAAGATTCTGGGTAACGTCGTCATTTTAATACTTTGTATGCGTCCCCACCATGTAAGTGGTTTTGCTGCCCATGTGTGTAAATCTCTTTGAGTATTACGTAATAAGGTAAGATAGTTGTCGTCAAACAGTTGTGACATGGTGAAGGAGAGTTGTATTTCTAAGTACTTGAGAGATTTTTTTGTATTTTTAAGGGACAGGTAGTAGCTATAGCTTGAAACTCTTGTGATGTCATGGAGACATTCATTATCTCTGATTTCTGAGTATTAACTAGGAACCCTGAATACTTTCCGAAATTATCTATTTCTCTTAGAGTTTCTGTTACAGAATCATGAGGGTTTGTAAGGGTAAATAACATGTCATCCGCGTATAGTGCAATTTTAAAATTGTGTGGTCCTATGTTAATGCCGCTGATTCTTCCATTGAGTCTGATGTGTGCTGCCAATACTTCTATGGAGAGGATAAATAAAATTGGGGACAGGGGGCACCCCTGTCGTGTCCCATTTTGAATATTAAAGGGCGCAGATAGCATCCCGTTTGCTTTTACTTTGGCGTTGGGTTGGGTGTATAATTGAAATATACGTGTTATCATTTTTGATCCAAATCTCATCACCTCTAACGTCTCTTTTAAAAATGTCCAATTGATTCGATCGAATGCTTTTTCTGCATCAGTGGCCATTAGTACTGTAGGGGTCTTGTTAAGTGTGGCATATGTGGTGAGTGTAATTGCTCTGATTATGTTGTCTCTAGCTTCCCTTCCCGGGACAAAGCCCACCTGGTCTGAGTGGATGAGGTGGCCTAGTATTTTATTGATCCGGTTGGCTAAAATTTTCCCTAATATTTTAACGTCTGAGTTAAGAAGAGATATGGGTCTGTAGCTACTTGTTTCAGTTAATGGCTTGTTGGGCTTGGGGATAACAGAGATATGGGCCGACAACATTTCTCGTGGGAGCTGATAGTTGTCATCTAAAGCCTGAAACAGCTTTAATAAATGGGGGGCTAGTATATGTTTGAAAGTTTTATAGTAGGAGTTTGTGAAACCGTCTGGTCCTGGGCTTTTGCCCGACGGCAGGGATTTAATTGCTGTCAAGAGTTCTGTCATGGTTATAGGGGAATCTAGCTCCTCTTTTTTGTCGTTTGGTATCTGGGGCAAGTGTGCCATTTTTATATATTCTCTCATATGTGTTTGGTGCTTTGCTGTTTTATTAGAGTCTAGATTATAAAGTGCTGTATAAAACTTACCAAATTGGTTGGCTATTTGCTCGCTATCTATAATCTCTTTTCCTTCTATAGTCACTAATTTATGTATTTGCGATTTTGCCTTTTGGGTCCTTAGCATTTTAGCTAATAATGACCCTGCCCTATTCCCTTCGTAGAAGTACATCTTTTGGATTCTTAAAGCTTTCCTCTGTGCCTCCTTCGTTAAGATAGCATTTAAATCTTTTCTGCTCTCTGTTAATTGTTTCAACAGTGTTGGGTCCTTTGGATTGTTTTTATGTGTTAATTCTAATTGGCCTATCTTTTTTGTTAAAGCATCTATGGTTTTGTTGTATGTTTTCCGTCTATACGCTGTGTGTTTTATACATTCCCCTCACAGCACTGCTTTGTGAGCTTCCCACAGAGTTGCGGGAGTTATGTCTTGCGACACATTAATGCTAAAATATTCTTTAAGCGATTTAGTCAGGGCCTTTAACATGTCTGGGTGTTTCAGTAAGGAGTCGTCCATCCTCCATACAAACTGAGTGATTGGATGGTTTGGCCATTGAAGAGTTACTAGGACCGTTGAATGATCCGACCAGGTGGTCGGTAGTATATCTGATTCTTTGACCTTGGATAAGTTATTCCTGTCTACCATAAGGTAGTCAATTTGTGTGTATATGGACCATGGGTGCGAGAAGAAGGTGTAATTTCTTTGGTTTGTGTGTTGTACACGCCATATGTCCAGTACACCCAATTGTATCAAACAGTTGTATACTGCGTTTGGTGGTCTAGTGCTTGGTGAGGTTCTACCCGTAGAAGTGTCCACAGCTGGATCTAGCACTACATTTAAGTCACCTCCTAATATAAGAGTCCCTTTTTTGTGTTCTGTTACAAGTTTGGCTAATTGTTGATAGAATTTATGCTTACCACTATTCGGGGCGTATACATTGACAAGAGTCACTGGTCTATGGAACAGTACTTCTATGAGAATCAGTATTCGTCCCTCTTTGTCTGTTACCGTGATTTGTAGCTGGAAGTGTATATTATGGTGAAAAATAATTCCCACCCCGTTCTTTTTCCTCAATGTGTGCGAATTAAAATACCCTATTGGGTGATCCTTGGATTTAAATGTTGGTGTAGCTGAAGCTAAAAAATGGGTTTCCTGTATAAATATGATTGAGTCTTTATATTTGCTAAAGGTTCTTAGCGATATTGAGCGTTTGGTATTTTGTGTAAGGATTGTTAATGATGGGTCAGTCATGTTTATATATTAGGTGTTGCGTGTGTGCTAGTCTGAAAACATTATGTCTTACCCAATGTCGATTAGGCAGCAGAGAGAGAGAGAGTGGATCACCAACCTCCTGATTTTCCACCCGAGATGAAGGCAAATATTGTCCCGGAGAGTCATGGCAGATAAACTTAAAAATAAAAAATACATGCATATTAACTTTTGTGAAAGCATGGAAAAACATGTTAAACAGAATACAAACAAACAATGTTAATTCTCTATCTTGTTCCCCTTCTGTATATCCCCTCTTGCCCCATAAATGATGAAAAATGAGGGATGTGAGATAAAGCCTGTCTATTGGGGCAATATGTGATGGGCTGGTGGGGGGGGGGGAAGAAGAGACTAGCGAGTGTGGGGGGGGGGAGGCATCAATTTGCTGGTAATCTTCTGGATAGGCGGTCCTCCGGGGGGAAGATAGTAGAGGGCCTTATATAGAGTCCTGGTTTTGGAGCCTACTTCTATATCCAACTAAACTAGGTTATACTATACCACTTATGAGTGTCCAAAAAGATACTATTTTCCAAAAGTCCATAGCATCTCAGGTGGTTTCTGCTTCTGTGTTATCTTCTGATCGGCTTGTCGCCGGGTTATTCTTCCTTTTTTTGGACACCGTCGTCCATTTTGGGTGTTGAGGGCGAGGAGCAAGAGTTATTCCATTTGTTTCTGTGTTTTTCTGCAATTTTGGTAATGAGGGTTGAGGAATGTCAAGTTGGTTGCAGAATTGCTCAATGTCCTCGGGTTCTTTGTACACATACGTTTTATTTTCTTTAACCACCTTGATAGAAAAGGGGAATCCCCACTTGTAAAGGATACCCAGCTCGTTTAGATGCAGGGTGAGGTATCGTGCCGCTTTGCGTTTTGCTAGTGTCATGGGGCTAAGGTCTGCATATATTTGGAGATGATCTTCACCAAAGGCTATAGGAGATCTTTTCCTTGCTGCTTGTAACACTCTTTCTTTGTCTGTAAATCTGTGGCAACAGAGGATGATGTCCCGTGGCGGTGCTGTATCTGGGGGTCGCGCTCTCAGCGCTCTATGGATTCTGTCAATGATGATGTTGTCATTGTTTCCTGGTTCCAGTAAGAATCTGAATAAATTCTGCACATATGAATGAAGTTGTGCCGGGAGAATCTTTTCTGATACCCCTCTAATTTGAAGCTTCTGGCGCCGACCCCTATTGTCTAGATCTTCCAGCTGAGCCTGTAGTTGTACTATTGTGGCGTTCTGTTGTTGTAATTCCAGGGTCATCATGTCTGTTGCCGTTGTGGTTTTTTCTGATTGTTCTTCAAGTTGTTGTACTCTATGTCATAGAGAGTTCATTTCTCGCTTGACCTCTATTAAACCATCTTTAATAGTTTTGTTTACCTGCAACATAAAAGAGGATAAATCTTACTTGGTAGGGAGTAAGCTAAGATCTGCCCTTGTTAGAGGTGTGTTGATCTCATCTCGTTGTTGTGAGCTCTGTTGTAAGTCCTCTGTAATGCTTGTTTGGGATGGCTCTGTATCTCCTATTATGTCAGCCATTTTAAAAAATGAATTAAGCTTCCCTATTCCTGGAGTTGTTGGTTTTTGTTTGTCCGTTTTACTTTTGTTTCTGGCAGCCATGTTGGTGTGTCAGCAGGTATTTTAGAAGAGGTGATAAAGCCTGGATTCTCTCTTTGTTTTTCCTATAGTTGTATATAGCAGCGTGGCTTAGGGGAAAATATGTTAGGATTTTTGCGAATTCTGCAATGTTTTCTTTTTCCTTGCAGGCCTTTTACAAAGAAAGGCAAAAAGTTGGTGGGAGCTATATGAGGTTTATTAATGTTGTTCCGTTCAACTTTGGGGTCAAATATATATGCTGTGGCTTACAGTGTTTTTGATAAAGTCTCTGTATTCTCCTGCAGCCTGTTAATGCACAATCAGGATCTGAAGGCCTAAATATTAGCCCGCCGTGCCTTGTTTGTAGGTCGCTGCTCAGCGTTACAAATACCCGGCTTAGCCCTGCGTGAAATTCACCCGAAACGGTGCTGTGCAAACTTTGCTGCTGCTTTAAAGTACGTGTCCTCTGTTTCGGGGATTCCCGCCTATGTGCTAGCTACATGTGGTGTCAATTAGGGCCCTTCTGCCCCGCTGGTGTCGTCGTAGCCGTCGGGCGCCCCTAAGTAGCCCCTTCCAGTCAAACGGCTTTAAATTATACTCTCCGCTCCTTGCTCGCAGACCGCAGCTCAATTATACCAGTATCCGGTGTAGTTCTCTGTGCGGATTACCTGCTGCAATGTTTTGCAAACTTTTTGGCGGTCTCTCGGCTCCCGGTTAGGCCTCCTTTGCTCCCGTGTTGTATAAAAACCTTCTTTCTCACTGCAGCCAGATGTTGGTGTGGCGAAATCCTTCTCCTGCCTGTTAGACTTTGCTTCTATGCCCCTTATACACTTAGTGTTGTATTTGCCCCCCAGATAGATCCTCCATCCATTTGATCACTGCCGGAGCTCTAGCAACTTGCGACCATGTTGTTCCCTGGTTGGCTCCGCCCCCCAGCAACTTACTTTAATCAGTTCTTGAACATTGCTGCACTTAGTGTCTGTGTTTCCTGGTAATCTGTGTTTCCTTATACCCTATTTGTTTCTGCCCCCTGGCTTGACTTTCTGGACTGCTCTATTGCTTTGCCCTTACCTGCTGTATTTGCTGTTCAGCCTGATTACTGGTATTGACCCTGGCTTGGCTATCTGGACTGCTCTATTGCATTTCTCTTACCTGCTGTGTTTGCTGATCGGACTGATTACTGGTATTGACCCTGGCTTGGCTATCTAGACTGCTCTATTGCTTTGCCCTTACCTGCTGTGTTTGCTCTTCAGACTGATTACTGGTATTGACCCCTGTTTTAGCTATCTGGACTGCTCTATTGCTTTGCCCTTACCTTCTGTGTTTACTGATCGGACTGATTACTGGTATTGACCCCTGGCTTGGCTTGCTGGACTGCTCTATTGGTTTTCCCTTACCTGCTGTGTTTGCTGATCGGACTGATTACTTGTATTGACCCTGGCTTGGCTATCTGGACTGCTCTATTGCCTTGCCCTTACCTGCTGAGTTTGCTGATTGGACTGATTACTGGTATTGACCCCTGGCATGCAATTTGGACTGGTCTGATTGGCTTCTTGTAAATCTCTCTACTCTACCTCTGCAAATTGGGTCCCAGCATAACCAGAACAAGTTTACCTTTGACATTATCACGCAATAGTGCTAATATTTTTGCTCTCCACTTGTAATCAATTTTCAGAATTATAGTAATTTTTTATAGAGCCTTTAAAGGGACACTGAACCCAATTTTTTTCTTTCAAGATTCAGATAGAGCATGCAATTTTAAGCAACTTTCTAATTTTCTCCTATTATCAAATTTTCTTCCTTCTCTTGGTATCTTTATTTGAAATGCAAGAATGTAAGTTTAGATGCCGGCCCATTTTTGGTGAATAACCTGGGTTATTCTTGCTGATTGGTGGATAAATTCATCCACCAATAAAAAAGTGCTGTCCAGAGTACTAAAACAGAAAAGAAGCTTAGATGCCTTCTTTTTCAAATAAAGATAGCAAGTGAACAAAAAAAATTGATAATAGGAGTAAATTAGAAAGTTGCTTAAAATTGCATGCTCTATCTGAATCACGAAAGAAAAAATTTGGGTTCAGTGTCCCTTTAAGGTGTATTACAGTTGGCTACCAAGATCTTGTGACTGAATAGTGGCTGTCATTTCCAGTGATACATTTTGGCTGCTTGAAGTATCAAGTTTGTTGTTGACATTGCCACTAATGTGCAAAATCCTATTAACATATTTAATGCCAGATAGTGTTGTCAAACATATCTTTACAAGGTACTGTATTTAAGTAGTTAATCATTCTCTCTAAAACTAGCCCTAATTCTGTCTACAACGCTTACACAGGCCTCACAAGATGAGCAGCTGGCAACATTGTGGTGATCAAGGCCCTCAACATCTCATAACACCTAAAAACTATTTTCTCAATAATTTCCCAGTAATATCATTGCAGTTGCACTATGACCGTTATTGCAGTTCTCTGAATGACCATCAAAATGCCAACTTTAAGCCAAATTCATTCAGTCAAAAGATGTAATCACGAGACAATTAGACTTAGATTACAAGTGGAGCACAATCGATAGCGCAGAGTGGGCTATTCATTCTGCAACCGTTTTATAAGAAAGTGCACAATCTGGAATTACAAGGGATTAAACAAGATTTACTAGAGAATCTTATGATGGACATTTTTTTTTAACGTGCCCTATACTTTCAATGTGGTGAGTTATTTAAAGTAAAATAAAGATTTTTGTTTAATTGAAATAACTTTTTTAACACTAATGTAAAGAGATTTGGTAAATGTCAAGGTGTTGGACTGGGAAAGGCTCAAAGATGCACATAAATGTGTATAGGTATATGTGTATGTATGTGTGCCTACGTGTGTGTGTATAAATGTATGTGTTACAGTATATTTCAATAGAAATAAGAAAAATCAATTGATTTTAAAAAAAAATGTACACTCTGGCCTCTATTTATCAAAGTCTGGCGGACCTGATCCGACAGTGCGGATCAGGTCCGCCAGACCTCGCTGAATACGGAGATTGCACCAGCAGCTCATAAGGGGGTGTCAGTCAACCCGATCATACTCGATTGGGTTGAATTGCGGCGATGTCTGTGACCGCTGCTTCATAATTGCTGTTTCTGGCGAGTCTGAAGACTCGCCAGAAACACGGGCCGTCAAGCTCCTTTCGGTGCTTGATAGATAGGCCCCTCTGTGTGAATCATGAAAGTTTATTTTTTAACATCCATGTACATTGTTGATTTAATTCATCATCCAGGTTAAATGCAGCAATTTATTTATGCCATTGAAATGTTAATTTCTATATTGAGTTAAAATATGTTTGTTAACATATAAAATATTCTTTGGATTGACAAGCTCAAAAGAATGTCAATAATTGTTTTATGGTGCAATTTAAAACTATGCTACATTAAATATTCCGTATTTCAAACAGCTGTTTTGCCAACTCTTCATTTAATTAAATTGGTAAATAAAATGTGCACTGGCACTTAGCACTTTATAAGAATATGGCTGAGTTTTAACTAAACTTTGCCATTTGCTATATCACCCAGGCTGTTCCATTGTTAATAATATGCTGTCCCATCAACAAACACATTGTCTCAGTAATTCTGAAAGGGAATTATGTAATAGTGCTTACTCAGAGTTATTTTCTAAATTATTAATTTAATTGCTGATATTTTTTTGTATGAAGAATACTGCCATTGTATACAAAATACATGAATTATTTAGTTTTTTGACCTGAATACATGTACAGATTACGGATTATATTTAACAGTCTTGCATAATCTTGTATATTATGGCTATGCCAGCATATTTCTCTTCTGAATTATTAACTACAGCTAAAACTTACTCATCCTTCATTTACATGCCACTTGTAGTAGGAAATGGCATAATATTCAGAGCTACAATATGGCCGCTTGTGATGTTAGGCTCTTTTTTGAGCCAGATTTCTGCTTATGAAAGCACAACACACTAAGATCTGGATATGTGCACGTATCTTAGTGTGTTGCACTTTCACAAGAAGAAACCCGTCTCCCGAAAGAGTCGAACACCGCAAGCGCCTACCTTCTTCCGCATTCTGAGACATGCAAAAGTTCGGGGGGGCTTTTTTTATCATTTTTTTGCAATGTAGGTGTCTCTCATTCACATCCAGAAAATTGCATAGCTAGATAGCTATCAAGCTAAAAGTTGCATTTTGGGACACTTTGAGGGTCCTCACAGTACTGACAAAACTTCTTAGATAATCTAAGTGGAGAGCTTTAGATTATCTGGCCCTAAAACAGACAGACAGACAGACAGATAGCAGGACCAGTGCTAGGATTTTTGGCCACACAGGCGAGGATACATTTCTCCAACATAGGTGTGTCCGGTCCACGGCGTCATCCTTACTTGTGGGATATTCTCTTCCCCAACAGGAAATGGCAAAGAGCCCAGCAAAGCTGGTCACATGATCCCTCCTAGGCTCCGCCTTCCCCAGTCATTCTCTTTGCCGTTGCACAGGCAACATCTCCACGGAGATGGCTCAGAGTTTTTTGGTGTTTAAATGTAGTTTTTATTCTTCTATCAAGAGTTTGTTATTTTAAAATAGTGCTGGTATGTACTATTTACTCTGAAACAGAAAAGAGATGAAGATTTCTGTTTGTAAGAGGAAAATGATTTTAGCAACCGTTACTAAAATCGATGGCTGTTTCCACACAGGACTGTTGAGAGGAATTAACTTCAGTTGGGGGAAACAGTGAGCAGACTTTGGCTGCTTGAGGTATGACACATTTCTAACAAGACTTGGTAATGCTGGAAGCTGTCATTTTCCCTATGGGATCCGGTAAGCCATTTTCTTAATTTTCAATATAAGAATAAAAGGGCTTCACAAGGGCTTTAAAGACTGGTAGACATTTTTCTGGGCCAAAACGATTACTTTATAAGCATATTTATTGGTTTATAACTTTGGAGAGTTATTTTAATCTTGGGAATTTTATTAAAAAAACGGCAGGCACTGTATTGGACACCTTTTTCACTGGGGGCCTTTTCTAGTCATAGGCAGAGCCTCATTTTCGCGCCACTAGTGCGCAGTTGTTTTTGAGAAGCAAGGCATGCAGATGCATGTGTGAGGAGCTCAGATCCACTGAAAAAGCTTATTGAAGGCGTCATTTGGTATCGTATTCCCCTCTGGGCTTGGTTGGGTCTCAGCAAAGCAGATACCAGGGACTGTATAGGGGTTAAATGTAAAAACGGCTCCGGTTCCGTTATTTTAAGAGTTAAAGCTTTCAAATTTGGTGTGCAATACTTTTAAGGCTTTATGACACTGTGGTGAAATTTTGGTGAATTTTGAACATTTCCTTCATACTTTTGCGTATATTCAGTAAAAAAGTGTGTTCAGTTTAAAATTTAAAGAGACAGTAACGGTTTTATTTTAAAACGTTTTTTGTGCTTTGTTATCAAGTTTATGCCTATTAACATGTCTGAACTATCAGATAGACGATGTTCTGTATGTTCGGAAGCCAAGGTTTCTCTCCATTTAAATATATGTGATGAATGTGACAAACAAAGTAGGGACAATGATGCCACTGATAATAATGTTGCCCAAAATGATTCCTTAAGTGAGGGGAGTAAGCATGGTACTGCATCATCTCCTTCTATGTCTACACCAGTCTTGCCCACTCAGGAGGTCCCTAGTGAATCTAGTGCGCCAATCCTCCTTACTATGCAACAATTAACGGCTGTAATGGATAATTCTATTAAAAACATTTTAGCCAAAATGCCCACTTATCAGCGAAAGCGCGACTGCTCTGTTTTAGATACTGAAGAGCATGAGGACCCTGATGATAATGGTTCTGACCTGCCCTTACACCAGTCTGAAGGGGCTAGGGAGGTTTTGTCTGAGGGAGAAATTTCAGATTCAGGAAAAATTTCTCAACAAGCTGAACCTGACGTTATTACATTTAAATTTAAATTGGAACATCTCCGCGCTCTGCTTAAGGAGGTGTTATCTACTCTGGATGATTGTGACAATTTGGTCATTCCAGAGAAATTATGTAAGATGGACAGGTTCCTAGAGGTCCCGGTGCCCCCCGAAGCTTTTCCTATACCCAAGCGGGTGGCGGACATTGTAAATAAAGAATGGGAAAGGCCCGGCATAACTTTTGTCCCTCCCCCTATATTTAAGAAATTATTTCCTATGGTCGACCCCAGGAAGGACTTATGGCAGACAGTCCCCAAGGTCGAGGGGGCGGTTTCTTCTCTAAACAAACGCACCACTATCCCTATAGAAGATAGTTGTGCTTTCAAAGATCCTATGGATAAAAAATTAGAGGGTTTGCTTAAAAAGATGTTTGTTCAGCAAGGTTACCTTCTACAACCAATTTCATGCATTGTTCCTGTCACTAGAGCAGCGTGTTTCTGGTTCGAGGAACTAGAAAAGTCGCTCAATCAAGCATCCTCTTATGAGGAGGTTATGGACAGAGTTCAAGCACTTAAGTTGGCTAACTCTTTTACCTTAGACGCCACTTTGCAATTAGCTAGATTAGCGGCGAAAAATTCAGGTTTTGCTATTGTGGCGCGCAGAGCGCTTTGGCTGAAGTCTTGGTCAGCGGATGTGTCCTCCAAGAACAGATTGCTTAACATCCCTTTCAAGGGGAAAACGCTGTTTGGCCCTGACTTGAAAGAGATTATTTCAGACATCACTGGGGGAAAGGGCCACGCCCTTCCTCAGGATAGGTCTTTTAAGGCTAAAAATAAAACAAATTTTCGTCCCTTTCGCAGAAACGGACCAGCCTCAAATTCTACATCCTCTAAGCAGGAGGGTAATTCTTCTCAAACCAAGCCAGCCTGGAGACCGATGCAAGGCTGTAACAAAGGTAAGCAGGCCAAGAAGCCCGCTACCGCTACCAAGACAGCATGAGATGCTGGCCCCCGATCCGGGACCGGATCTGGTGGGGGGCAGACTCTCTCTCTTCGCTCAGGCTTGGGCAAGAGATGTTCAGGATCCTTGGGCGCTAGAAATAGTTTCTCAAGGTTATCTCCTGGAATTCAAGGAACTACCCCCAAGGGGAAGGTTCCACAGGTCTCAATTGTCTTCAGACCAAATAAAAAGACAGGCATTCTTATATTGTGTAGAAGACCTGTTAAAAATGGGAGTGATTCATCCTGTTCCATTAGGAGAACAAGGGATGGGGTTTTACTCCAATCTGTTCATAGTTCCCAAAAAAGAGGGAACATTCAGGCCAATTTTGGATCTCAAGATCCTAAACAAATTTCTCAAGGTCCCATCGTTCAAGATGGAAACCATTCGGACAATTCTTCCTACCATCCAGGAAGGTCAATTCATGACCACGGTGGATTTAAAGGATGCGTATCTACATATTCCTATCCACAAGGAACATCATCGGTTCCTAAGATTCGCCTTTCTGGACAAGCATTACCAGTTTGTGGCACTTCCATTCGGACTAGCCACTGCTCCAAGAATTTTCACAAAGGTACTAGGGTCCCTTCTAGCGGTGCTAAGGCCAATGGGCATTGCAGTAGTACCCTACTTGGACGACATACTGATTCAAGCGTCGTCTCTACCACAAGCAAAGGCTCATACGGACATTGTCCTAGCCTTTCTCAGATCTCACGGGTGGAAAGTGAACGTAGAAAAAAGTTCTCTATTCCCGTCAACAAGAGTTCCCTTCTTGGGAACAATAATAGACTCCTTGGAAATGAAGATTTTTCTGACAGAAGCCAGAAAATCAAAACTTCTAAGCTCTTGTCAAGTACTTCATTCTGTTCTTCTTCCTTCCATAGCGCAGTGCATGGAAGTAATAGGTTTGATGGTTGCGGCAATGGACATAGTTCCTTTTGCGCAAATTCATCTAAGACCATTACAACTGTGCATGCTCAGACAGTGGAATGGGGATTATACAGATTTGTCCCCGACGATCCAAGTAGATCAGAGGACCAGAGATTCACTCCGTTGGTGGCTGACCCTGGACAACCTGTCCCAAGGGATGAGCTTCAGAAGACCAGAGTGGGTCATTGTAACGACCGACGCCAGCCTGGTGGGCTGGGGCGCGGTCTGGAAACACCTGAAGGCTCAGGGTCTATGGTCTCGGGAAGAATCTCTTCTCCCGATAAACATTCTGGAACTGAGAGCGATATTCAATGCTCTCAAGGCTTGGCCTCAACTAGCAAAGGCCAAATTCATAAGGTTTCAATCAGACAACATGACGACTGTTGCATATATCAACCATCAGGGGGGAACAAGGAGTTCCCTGGCAATGGAAGAAGTGACCAAAGTAATTCAATGGGCGGAGCTTCACTCCTGCCACTTGTCTGCAATCCACATCCCAGGAGTGGAAAATTGGGAAGCGGATTTTCTGAGTCGTCAGACATTTCATCCGGGGGAGTGGGAACTCCATCCGGAAATCTTTGCCCAAATAACTCAATTATGGGGCATTCCAGACATGGATCTGATGGCGTCTCGTCAGAACTTCAAGGTTCCTTGCTACGGGTCCAGATCCAGGGATCCCAAGGCGACTCTAGTAGATGCACTAGTAGCGCCCTGGACCTTCAACCTAGCTTATGTGTTCCCACCGTTTCCTCTCATTCCCAGGCTGGTAGCCAGGATCAATCAAGAGAGGGCTTCGGTGATCTTGATAGCTCCTGCGTGGCCACGCAGAACTTGGTATGCAGACCTGGTGAATATGTCATCGGCTCCACCATGGAAGCTACCTTTGAGACTGGACCTTCTTGTTCAAGGTCCGTTCGAACATCCGAATCTGGCATCACTCCAACTGACTGCTTGGAGATTGAACGCTTGATTTTATCAAAGCGTGGGTTCTCAGATTCTGTCATTGATACTCTTATTCAGGCTAGAAAGCCTGTAACTAGGAAAATTTACCATAAAGTATGGAAGAAATATATCTGTTGGTGCGAATCGAAAGGATTCCCATGGAACAGGGTAAAAATTCCTAAGATTCTATCCTTTCTACAAGAG